>NW_028278446.1:900000-1188075 GCF_059751315.1 Micrasema longulum
ATGGTAATATTTACAGTGGTTGCTAAAATATTATTAATTAAGTACAATTTGAGCGAGGAGAGTTAAAACAATAGCAAACCTATATGATTCTTACGGGATACTGAAAAAGGTCATTTCGCGTGCGAATTTCTTAGAGAACTCTTTAAACACATGTCATCAGTAATGCTAATATTATTGCTGTATTCGTCAATAATGTTTCACGATGATTGCTGACAACCTTCAGTAAAACAAACTATGATCTCATACGACAAAAATTTTGATCAAACAAGGTACGTTCACATACTCTGCATTTATTCTAAAAGGCAATCATTGGGTGTATTTACTGAACATAAATAGTTTTTTTGCGTGCAAATCCATAAAACTTTCAAAACCGCATTGCCACACCATGACACGATAATGAAATCATACTAAAATCAGCTATATAGTCATTTTAATCCCTCCGGTATTAAGTAACGTGAATTTTTGTTTAGGAAAGTTTATAGGTTTTCTGAACACGCTGGTAACACGTAGATCAACTGTTTTGACATTAGTTATTTATCAATAAAACAGTATAATATCCTATTTTGTCCGTAAAAGGGCCACTCGCACCTCGGAAAGTTAGGTTAAATATAATTTGATGTTAAATTATTGTTGTTCTGTCTTTTTTGCATCTTATTTTATGCAACAATAATTTAACTACAATATTTTTAAGGTATATTTTTTTGGTGCTACGGGGAGAGTTATTTAAATAATAATAATTTGAAACTTTCTCATAATTCAAGAATTTAACTTTAAAATCGTCATACCTTCGATAATATTTTCAATTTACCTAAAAACTAGATTTAACCTCGTAGGGTTTTTATTAAGATTAATATATTACAAAAGAGATGAAGAGCTTTTAACCTGTCATTGACTGGATTAAATGGCCATTTTACACACTTTGTAACATTCATCGTTATTTTAACATACATATTTCTTCAATTATAAAATTTTCAGCTCTTTCAGTTCACAAAAAAAATAGTTTTTATAAATAAAGACAGCAATTTTTCGCTTGTTTTCTTGAAACGGTTAATTCATTTTATATATTTTGAATGTACTTGCTAATATAAATAAATAAAGCATTGACAATTATTCAATAAAAAAGCGAAAATATTAATAAGTAAATGCCGATTCGTGTTAGAATATTGATAATAATAAAAAACTTATTATTATGGGTACAAATATTCGGCACAATTTGTCAAAAGTTGCACACAATGTACTTTTACTTACGAAATTAATTAATTTTAAAGTTTATATTTTCATGTTGAATAAAGTAGAAAAAAACATCTTAGACAGTGGATTCTGACTATTCAAATGATAAATTCTATAACATAAAAAAATGCGTATAAATAAAATATGAGTAATCTTGCTAAATGTTAATAATCAATATCCGACATCATTGTATAAATTAATGTTTTTATTTCTGTCGGATATCCGTTAGGTCTTTCTAAGGACATTTATACTGTGCCTAATCCGGTCAGTTGACATTTTCCCTGTCTGCAAACGTTTGGTGAATCGGTAAATTAATAATTCTGTACGAAACAATGTTTTTTTTTTAATCACACACCTCACACTTGTCGCGTTATTTAATTGCCACACTACGTATAAACTTGAGTTTCAATATTTTTAGCGATAAAGATGATAATTAGCTCAATCAATTACCGCTCCGTCTTTGTGAATACTTTTCGCAAAATTTTAGCTAAGTACTATAATCTCTCGCGGGTTATTACTTTAATGGGTGTACTTAGATCCCAAAAGCTTTTATATCATTTGCCTCAAACATGTTATTTGACGATGGAGATGAACTGGGTGTAAAAAATCATACTGGATGGAGGAACTAATTTTCTGAAGGTCAAATTGAATTCGAATATGTTTAAATGTTTAAAAAATACGATTATCTTGGCACACGCATTATTCAAATGTAATAAAATGACAGACAATGTGTGATTTTTTAAAATGATTTATTTATTTATTTATACTAAACACTTTTTATACACAAACAGTTTATCTATTTTATCGATCCGCCCGAAATGCTTATGTGTTTTTCATTCGAAGATTTTATGTATATTTGGTCTGACAGGTTAATTAGATAGTAGAAAGCTACTTACAAGCAATTATAAATGTTATTATTATTTAAAGCATCAACTTTGTGGGAAAACGTTTTACTAAATGTTATTAAATATTTGTATATAACTAATTACCGACTTGATTATGTTTACCGGTTTCTACCTCAACATTAAAATTTTTCATAAATTACCTACTAAAAGCATGTTGTTTAAAATAAGCTCGTTTATTTTATATTTTTGAGCAACAACTATGGAAAAGGTGTATAGTGGGATTTGCGTGTCAATTTAATTGGTATCCTGACAGTGGACATAGAAAAGACGGTAAGTGGTTATATCCAAATATTTAATAACATTTAGTAAAAAATATTATTATTATTTAACTAACTACTTTGGGAGAATTATTTCATCATATTATATTATAAAAATGAAACTACTTATGTAAGTATCGTAAAATGGATTTGTAGGGTATTCAAGAAATACTGGTAAAAAATCTACGATCGTTAAGAAACGTCATCAAGACACATGTAAAATAAATATTACTTTTGAAATAAAATTCAGAATCTGCCAGATTACGTCAGTGGAACGTTTGGAATACGTTTTCGATATGATATTTATACATAGTTTTCTCTAGATAGCCGTTATGATTTCAGGCTTTTCTCACCGAGTCTGTCGAAATAGCCAAGTCCATTTTTGACACACAAAATTACCATATATCGATTTTACTTGTTTTGTTAAAGTATGTAAATAATTCATTGTTATATTATGTAAAACCCAAGCCATAAGTGCTAGAGTAATTTAGTAAATGCCGGATAAAGGAAATTGAGCAATTGGATACGGCGTATCATTGTTTGTTCGGAGACAATATATATTACAATTATTGATTGGATTTTCTAAAGTTATGTTTAGCCGTGTAAAATTTGTTAGCAACACCTGATGGTGAATATTGCGTGCGCAGTGGATAGGAATAAGTGACACGCTCGGGCCCGCATTATTATGCCGCTGGCGTAAAGCAAAGAAGAAATAACAATACCGAAAAGTGAAGCCTCCGCGTGCTAGGAATATCCAAGCCGACGCGGATGGCGTTATGAATGGGACCTCCATAATTGATTCAAAATGTGTTTCGGAGAAACTCGCCTGGACTCGAGGCTTCTGACACAATCGGATATAAGCCTGCAGTCGAATTCCCTTTTGCAGCGCTCGCTGCATTTCCGATAGCCGGTAAAAGCAGCCGATGGCAACGGACTTGCCACAAGATAGACGTTACTTTTGACAGCGTTCTTGCCGCTACGCTGTGCTATGTCTGCATTGTTCCGCCGCCTTTTTTACATACGTGCAGGTAATTAATGGTATCCACCTTTTGAAACTCTCATTGTGCTGAACACAACTGTTCTGTACTAGTGTGTTGTAACCGTCCACTCAATATATCATCTTGTTACTTTTCTCGCTTTCCTTACTAATTTCGATTATATCTACTGACTCGGATGCTTACAGAAATAGCTTCAGAAAGAGCAGATGTGAGCTTTCGCCGCTATGTGTAAGGCGCACATCAGTTATATGATACACTGTAAATCATTACGTCATTCTTAAAACAAATTGTTTCTTTCAATGAGTCTCGTAATAACATCTTCCATTTGCAGATTGCGATATTAGATAATCAGTCTTGTGAATGATATTGCTCTCTGCAGCTATCTATGGTCAGCGCTATAAATGGTCTGTAAAGAAATCATGTTTATAGATTTTCCAGAAAACGTTACGTAGGCTATAAAATCTAATAATCAAATGTAAATATCGATGAATGTATTAAATGGCGGCAATTTTCACACAGGCGTGAAAATTATTAATGAACAATTTTTTTGTATGTGGTAGTTGGTAGTGAACGCATAAACAATAATATTTATTTATTTTATTAGGTAAACAAACAGTATGTACACAAACATTACCAATTTCTATGTATATTAGTGTAAAACACTCATGCACACGCCAAAAAAATTGTTTACACTTAATACAATAATTTAAATGATGTTCAATATAATAAATGTAAAAGAAACGAAATGAAAAAATATGCACTTAATAATAAGGTTAAATATCTGCTTCTTTTAAAATTTCTATACTTTTCGACCTAAATTTACATACATTGTCACAAAAAATATCAGCCTTGATAAATATATTGTTATATTGGTCGCATATTCTAGGTATTGTAGATCGTTTAAAATAATATAATTCTTGTTGAACCAAAATAATAGATGAATGTTTCTGACTTGACAGCTCTGTTACTTGGAAGTTAGAAATTTACTTCTTGTAGCTCCTGGCGCCTTCACCTACAATTTTTGGAGTCCCGAGATCGATTCCAGCAAGTTTGACATGAAATACGGGTTTTAAATGTGGTCTGTAAATTAAAATGTCCCTTGACTGGCATTTGAGGCTTAGAACTGATCATATTGTCTACATGTAGACAAATAATTACTGATACACTGCGATTGGAATACAATGCACTTTGCATAATGAGGGAGTGAAGTGATTTAGAAAAAAAAAAAAAAAATTATGTATCATGTTATCATCGCTTCGATTTTTTAAAGCTTTGTATTTCTGAAATTACTCCGCGTGTGACGTCAGAGGTTCTCTTCCGCTTATTCTCTGTCAGTTCTGCCGATTGGTCCGTTTGCGGTAAGCTTCCGGATATCTTTCACAGCTCTCTTATCATTGATTGATTCATCTGAACCAGTGACGTCGTCCAAAGTAGTTCGTTTTTATCAAATATTCTTTATGAATTTTTTTGTACATTTTTAAGAAACTTTGCAGAAAAATCTAATGATCTAATTTTTACATTTAAAACATTTTTTTGTATCCGATTTCCCATAGGGCTGAAGTTCCTCATCGAGTGTTCCTAAGATAATGATTTTGATACATTGATATCTTCAGATACAGACCCGTATTTTTTAAATTTAGATGCAATGACATCTAAATTGAAAGTAGCCATGGTGCAGGCGTGTCAAGGATTGGTGGACAATCAATAACGAGAGTTAATTAAAACTCTTTGTACTTTTGTTTTCTAGCTTCATCCTACGCCATCCAGATCCGCCATGACAGCATTTCAAAGGCAGCAAATTCGATATTTAAACACGAATAATAAATCGAGGTCTCCTCCTACACTCTGTTATGAGATATAACCGCATTCACCGAGAGTAAAAACGCGGAGACGAGTGTTACGCGGGCTCCATATTAGTCCGGAGCGGATTTAGTGTGATTACTCTGTACCGAAATAGAACCTTAAGCCAAATTTATAAGGAAAAGATATTAATCAGATCTCAATATCATAAAGATTTAGAGCATCAACGTTTAGGTAAAATTTTTTACTTAATGTTATTAAATATTTGAATATAACCACATACCAGTGGCAACTGGTGATTTTATTTACAGGTAAGCCATAAAAAAAACATATATTTGTACCTACATAGAAGGTACATAATATAATGTAAGTAATATATATTATAAATTGAAATTTTTCTGTGGTTCTGTGTGATACAACAACTCTCATCCATGAAATAACTCAAACGACGTAACTTCGTGATATATTGCATTATTTAGATATATTATCCAATACTCAAATCTTTAATACATAACTCATTAAAAATAAATAAAAAATAGCACTATGAATTCAGTCAATATTAGGTATTCAATTGAAATGTCAACTGGCCAAATTGTTCGATAAATAAATAGTGCTAAAAACGGCCGCGTCGAGCGCCATATGTCCTGCAATATGACGCATGAAAGTAATTATGGTCTTATGTCAAAAGTATCATCTCAAAGAAAAATAGCCCTTAAGAAATAATGTTTGAAATACTGTTTTCCAAATCAAAAATCTTTAAATAATTTGTGTAATCTGCTAGTTAAATCTAGGAGAAACAACCCGCACTGGGGTTATAAAATATATTATACTTATTTGTATGAAAAAATAAGCTGGAATAATCGGCTAGTTTCTGGGCTCACCGCAGGCGCTGGGCGCGCTTTATAAATATTAATATTTATATTAGGATAAAAATACAAATGGTGGAAATGATTTAAAAAAAATAGTTATTATTTATTCGTTTTTCTGTAAATAAAATCACAGTAAAAAAATATTATGGTTAGTCAGATATAATGGTAAGCTGCGCATAATCACTACTATGCACGGTTCACCCCTACCATATACACAATTTTCTACGCATACTGGTTTCGAGACGTACCCATCTCTTCGTCATAACACCAATTAAACCAACATGCAAAACTTATATACAACTTCACCATAGTTGTTGCACAAAAATATAATATTTCAAACTTTCACATCAGAAATAAAAGTGAACTTAAAATTCCTTCTAAATTTGTAACAACGGAGAGGAAAAATATTTCTGAGAACGGAATATGGAAGTCTAGAAATTTACAGGGCTTATATTTTGGCAATATTTTACAGTCCCTAGACTGGCTCCTGAAGCGTAAGACTGATCGGAATACGCTGCATTTGCTGAACCAATGCAGTGCTCTATGAACCACTGAGTGCGAAAAGGGGAGCGATGATGATAAAATTACATAACCTTGTTTTTATTCCTAATATCAAGAACGTTTTTTAATTTAGGCTTTAATCGTCATAAAATATTTTAATTGATTAAAATACTAGATAAAAAAAATTCCAGACTGAAACTAGAAATTAGATTATTCTGGAAATACCATATAAAACGGGCGTTATTACGGGAATAATATTCGGGCGGCTGCAACAGCCTGACCGCAATATTCCGGATGATATTAATCACCTGATCGCATCTCGAAGGATCCAATTTCGGGATCAAGGACAGGTATAATAATAATAAACGCGAAGCCGTTATAGCGAAACCTTATAACGGTGAAGGTTATTTCTGTGTATGGCCGAGCCTTAATGCGTTCGATACATCATGTAAAAAATACGGGATAAAAATTTATGATGCAAAAAGCTCGTCCTAATTTACATCAACTTCCTTCTTGTACTGTGTAACATTTTAATACCTATTGATATTTATGAAACTGATTAATAAATTAAATTAAAAACTCAATTTAATTACTCTTTATTTGCAAAACGCTGTCTACGTTAGAATAATGGTTATTGTTTCATTGATTTAAAAAAAAAAAAATGAAATTCAATGTAACGATGATGAGGTGAATTATTTAACAATAGCTCTCTCTGAGCTACTGCAGGGTGGATCCACTCACCCCTGTTATAGCAGTGGCAATAAATGCTAAGACCGCTATAAGGGCATAAAATGCTCGTAGATTTAATTAAAATTATTTCCGATATTTTTTTTTCTCTATATCTCTATCTCTATATATGATAAAATTGTATCCGCACTGTTACTAACTTTTATCGAATTAAACATTATTATTAATATTTTTAGGTATCATTTGTAATTTTTTATTATCATTGTGCATCAAATTACGTAAAACGGATCGAAAACATTTAAAAAATTAAGTAAATACATTATTTTACGTACATTATCAATCCCGGGGGTTTAAACTATTTGTAGTTTGGAAACACAGTTTTTAGCAAATCGGTGAAAAAAGTTTACCAATTTTTTTGAAGTAAATTTAATAAATTATTTTGGTACCAACGGATTTTATCCCCCAAGGACATCACTAAATGTTACACATTGTTTTTTTCCATATGGCTGTATTAAAGTACCTTTGAAACAAATATTTTCCAGCCAGGAATCAAACTTAGGACCTCAAGCGTGATAGATGAATAACACAACCAATACGAAGAGGACATTACACACTGTGTTACACTAAACCTTTTGACTGCACATTTAGAAAGTTAGTTTAATTCTACAAATTTATTAATTTATTTATCCGAAACAATAACAGGCCCGAGCCCCGAATACAATGGGAAGCTAACAGAGTTATCTTCAACTGTCTACAAATCAAAATGGTATTTTCTGTACGAAAATGTGAATATTTGTGTTTAAATTTTAAGTATGTTTATCACTAGTCTGTAAACACGTAAATATTTTATTCTTCATACAGAAACATCGCTTTTTTTAACTTTACAGCCAATTGAGGATAATTATGTTAACTTCCTTATATAATCAGGACCCAAAAGGCCCAATTATGGTGGTGAATTACATCACATGACCATCACAATAGATCTTCACAGGTCGCAGTGACATCAGGAGCTTGCACAGCAGTGACCCCTTCCTCCTCTAATAATACAGCAAACTCAGGCTACACATTTTTTTTGTATCCTCACTGGGAATCGAGCCCTGAACCTCCCGTGCGTGAGCCTAGTGTCTTAGCCATTACACCGCTAATACAATATTAAAGACAGTTTGATTCGTGTTATTTGAATATCTTGAAGTGAAATTCAATACTCCATACGTAATATATATATTTGACCGGTGGAAGGGTGGTAACGGTTCTGGTTCTACCGGTTGGACTTGTTTCTTTCAGTTCACCAACAAGCTAATGAACTAACATACCCCATTGCCGTCGGAATTTGGAAAATGAGAATTAAGGTGACAGACAAAATGACTGTATATACTTAGGTTGCTCTGATGGCGATAGGGGCATTGAAAGCGGTAAATGTTAATTCTTAAAAAAACAACCCGAATATTTTTAAAACTTAAAAAATAAAAATTAAAGTTCGTTAAAGAAAAAATGAATTGTTTTGCAATGTGTGGATCTGTAAAGAGGCCACAATAGCTTTTAAACGAATCCGGGTAAGGTAGTGGGGCTATCAATGCCGTTCGTATTATTTTCGTGATTTTGGCTAACGAAAATATGTTTTTTGAACAGGGTTACTTATCTTAAACCTAGTAAGACCAACAAATTACTACAGGGATGGAATATACCTTAGATAAGGGAATATAGAAGTCTAGGCATTTACAAGGCTTATGACTTGTCATTGGCTGGTTTAAGTGGCCACTTTACACACTGTGTAACATTCACCATTTTGCCTATGTTTGAACATCCATATTTCTTCAATTCTTCCATTTGTTGATTTTAGTGAAGTTAAAGAGCTGAAATCTTTATTTTTGTGAAGAGATTCATCTGACTGAATTATTTCACATACTGGGCAACGCCTGAAAACATTTTTGAAATTTTTAAACTTCCTCTTGGACCAATTGGTTTCATTACAATATTAGTAAGACCGTCAAAATTAATTTGTAAATATGTTGTAATTTTATGTACGTTAAAAATTCAATTGAAATATCTAGTTTTAAGTAGCTACTAATATTTGAAACAAATTGTAACGCTTGTAATTAACTTTTATTTTCAATTTCACAGGGGACAGATTTGGCAGAACATGCCACGAAACAAATCCTACTTAGTTATTCGTCACTTGGTTGTGGTTTTAATCTACATTTACATTTATAAATATGCTGTCAAGGCTATGGACAAAGTTATCAGTACTAAGTATAACGAAATACTACCTCTCCATGCTCCATCTAAACATGTAGATACAGTTTGCTACCGTCGTATTGTGGTAAGTCCCACGCAAGGTGAGGTTTCGTTCTTTACCACTAGTACGAATATATAGTATGAAATTAAAGAAATACCAGCAAAGCGGTGTCCAAGGGATTTAATAAATATTATGAAGCAATTGAAAAAATATTATCACAAACTCTTATCCCACACATGATGGTGCATAGGATACTGCACTGTTAAATAAAATGCAGCGTATCTCCAACATCTGTTACAGGAAGGTAAGGTGATCCTAAAACCACATGTCAAATAGGTTATAATTAGTTTTAGTTAGAGGTGATTTATAATTTTATTAATTTTAATTTCTAGTTATAGAAACGGTCACGTAAGATGATCAGTCTTGCGCATCAGGTGCTTGTCAGGGGACTTTGAAATATTCTAGTGCGAAAACACAACTTTTAACTAATGTATGTCCGGATTCGAATCCAAAACCTCCTACGTAGTGGGCAAACACGCTGACCATTAGATTGCGAGGCAGACATTTAATGCATATATTTGTATATTTTTTCGGTTTTTAAAATGTTTGTTTGTTTCCCAATATTAAAAATGATTCGCGTGTATTGAAATGATCACTTAAGTCAGTAAATGACAGATAAGTAATGAGTTCATTCATTATTTGTTTGCAAAATTAAGGAAATAGTCTGGGAATTTTGATGAATAGGTATTTAAGCATTGTTTTTATGACACTCTCGCAAATACCTCCCCAATACTGTGCAAAAAAGACAACTGCATGTAAGACTGATTTTACCTAACCAAAATCGACGATTCGCTGTCCTGTTTCCGCACCCTAAACCTGAACCATTATCAAAATAAAATTTTCTGTGTTGGTATCTTATTCGGTCATCAAGATTCTTTATCATATTTGTATACTGTGCGTCCGAAGACGACAGATAAAATTGGGTGTTTTTTTGGGTTTTTGGATGGTCTTAGCTCCCATTAGAAACAATTTATTAAAAAAGCAAAACCATAAAAACACGCCAATAGTAAATATCTATAGTGTGCAAATCCAAAAGAAAATACGGAAATACGTTTGTATGAAGAAAAATAAGTCAGCCTTTCCTCTCAACACTAAAAATATTGTCAAATAATATTTTACGCGCCACACAGTATTAGCGTCATTTCGTCGAATTCGTATTGATAAATATTTTAAAATGTGTTTCATAGCATTAAGATTTAATAATGGTCACAAAGAATATTGTAAATACCAAGAAATAAAATACGTATTTTATTTAATCAGACATTAGACATTAGTTCAAACAAAATTTGTAAGCATTAAAAGATTTGTTTTAAGGAAAATACGCAATTATTTTTAGCAGTTGTAATAATTGTTGACTTCCGTTTCGCCAGCTGTAGATAATTGATTTTAATTTTAATTGTAGGAACTCTTATAATTTATACGTGTTTTAATTAGTTATTTTTCGAATATAATTTAACAGGTTAAAAATTATCATATTATAAAACAAACTATCTATACTATACTAGCGGACCTGACAGACGTTGTCCTGCCCAAACGTTGGCTTGCCTGCTATGAGCTGGTTCACCAAACGTATTTTTGATATTCGAATTTTCGATAAACTTTATATATATATATTTGACATTGAGTTTCACATTTTGATCTTTTCGTTTCGTCATTGGGTTATTTTCTGTTGCCCAAAGCAAAATAAAAAAAGCGCAATATCACCAGCCGTATACATAATTTTTATGTGCGTGTGATGAATTATTAATATTCAAATATTGAATTTAAGTAGGTACCTAGGTACTTGTTCATGTTTAAATTCCAAAACACGAAATAAATATTTTTCAAAAACGGAATTATTTTTGCAAATGCCAAACTTCTCTTTTCTTACCAACAGGGGTGCACTTATGTAGTAATACGATTTTAAAAAATTTATTGACTGTCAATTGATATTATTTGAGTATTTCTAAAAATCCAGTAAAAATAAGCTTATTTGGGACGGTACAATAAAAGAAAACATTTTGAAAACATCAGTGAATAAAATCCAAAATAGTACGAAAACATAATACTAAAAACAAAGGACACGTTATTATACACTATTTAGAGAAATTATGTTAATAATTATCACTATAAAGAAGATTCAAGTAATATTTTTTTAATTGCTACACTTTTATATTTACTATTTGACTTTTCGTTTTTTAGTTTATCGGCCAATTTATTAAATTGGGAACGGGCAATATTTTCAAGAGATTTTTTGTCGAACTTCGAAGCGCAAAATTAAGATTCATGAAGTAAAAAAAAATATCGTTCTTTAGATAAAAAAAAACATCCAATGACAACACCAAACACTTGTGATTACTTTCTACGTGTTTCTGGGTGTGAAAATAAACTGAATTTTAAGGTGTATTTCTGGGTGATTGGTTGGGTGTGTTTCTGGGTGTGAAAATAAACTGAATTTTAAGGTGTATTTCTGGGTGATTGTCCGCTAAAATTAAGACCAGCGAGAGTATTAAATTTTCGCCAGTGAGAAAAAAGCTGACAATGGGTTCACCTCAAACTCAAACTCACACCACGTTCCTCTGTTCTCGCGTCACCTCACACCGATTCCCACATTTGCTTTCTAATTGCAAAATGTGATGAGAAATACGTCGCTCTAGAAATACTTCTGCCTACTTAGGAATTATATCAAAACTTATAAAAATATGTAAACGGTGACTTTGCAACGAAAATAATAAATTTTTAACTTAAGTCACCCCTTCAAAAATTTTCCCGTAAACTAGTACGTAATATTAATTGACTTTTAGATCATTTTTTTTTATTGGATATAAGGTATATATGTAATAAAAAAATATTAACGATTAAAAACCATGAGTATCTTCTCAATGCTACAAAAACAAATTAATGATAAAAAAGCAGGTGAAATATGAGTAAACCAAAACATTTGTTATTTTTTTTCGAAAAACTCGGGTACAGAGGTATATATACAGACAAAAAATAATAAAAGCGACATTATTGAATTTTTAGGACAGTAAAATATAATGCGTAATTAAAAATTGGTTCGTAATTATCGTCAAAATATTGCAATGCTTATTTTTATTTAAAAAAAATACTTTTCTTGCTTTTCGTTACAACAAAGTATCATAATTATTAACTTAGTGTAGAAAACAAAGTTTTATTAAGTAGTAAAAGAAAATATTTTGATCTATAAACACATTTTTCAAAAAAATCCAATACAGTGTCCAATCTAGTGTTTTCTTAGAGTTTTGCGAAATTTTTTGTCATTCAGTTATTAATAACTAAAATATTTTTTTAATTTTGTGCCACTTTATTTAAAAAACCCGAACTAAAAGTGTGCATGGTATTTAATGTTTCTATTCTAATTCTAACTCTAGTATTGTGGTTAAAATAACTACCAAGCTTATGATAAAAAACTTCTTGTTTTCTAAAAATAAAGATGGAAATAAATATTGAAATATGATAATATGTGTATTAAATATTGTTTTTTTTTTTCAAATTAATCACTTAAGTTTATATACACAGGTAGTGCGTTTCAATAAAAAAGAGTCTGGCCAGCCACCTAAAGTTTATGATATATATTTTTATTGTAATTCTTTAAGTACTTCAACAATTAAATTAATATAAAACATCAAATTTTATGCATTTTGTATTAGTTTTTGAAATATATAAAACAAACAAATTAAAATTAAATCCAGGTTTGAATCTCTATACGTGCAGTTTTATTCGATTCGTATTATTGCATGATTTTTTATCAAATTTAATTTATTTCTAATAGTACGCATGTTGTTTAAATAAACGTCTTAAATTATATAATTTGGTGATAAATTTTCAATATTTGAAATGGATTTTTTATTTTTTTTTTAAATTACGTCAATTTCTGAGTAAACATATTTTTTCGAATAAACTAAAGGACACTTAAAAAATGACGAAATTAATCTTAAAAATCAAATGTGGTGATAATGTGCCGAATGATTTTATAACAAGCACAGTAATTTAATGATTACTGAACTTATACTGTTTTTTGGCATTTAAATTTCAGACACCACAATATGGGCTCAAACTTCGCATTCACTCGATATAAACAGACCGGAAATTGCCAGTCACCTGAAGGCCAATTTTTTGTGGGCGAATATTAGAAAAAAAAAACTAAAAACACTCAAATGTGAAGTCCTAATAGAAATAATAAGGCAGACACTTAAAAATTTATATTGTCTAATAAACTTCTGTCAAATCGAGTTTCATCATTATTTTCTCACCGATTAGAAACGATTTTTCTCAGCCTTGATGAAATTTAAGAAAAAAATCAATTAAGTACAAGTAATGAATAAGCATAAAAACATATTTATTTTTTCATTGAACCCACATTGATGATGGGATATAGAAAACACGAAACGAGTTTTTAATTATTTTAAAGGTTTCTTTATTGCATTTTAACTTATTTTATAAATTTATACTATCAGTTGTCTTTTTTTCTTTAAGACTCATCTTTTATTCATGAATGACATCAGTAACAGGTTGGATTGGCTTTATTCTAGCGGTCAGAGGAAATAGTATGATTCCAAAATAACTTAAAATAGAAATATCTGATGACTAACTTGGCATCGTTTAACAATTAAAATAAAACAATTACGAGATAAATATGTGTAATTTGAAAAAAACTAGTTTTCTTAGAAAAATCCGATCATTATTTGAAAAAGAGTAAAAAGACTGAACTTCTGCAATGAATTTTTTATTTGTGTATATTCTTTATTTTATGCCTTTTTTATAATTTGTACATTTTAATTGTATTGTAATCATATTAATTATAAAACTACTTACATATGGTGTGGTTAGCGCTAGCCACACGACAAGCGGCAAAATTATTCTCATTTTTGCTGAAACAGAAAGAAAACATTTTGTTAATTCAAATAATAAAGTCACAAGGCTGTTTTTGCTAGCATCAATAAACACAGTTTTAGTTTCATTATTAACGGTGTTCTTGGGTAAGAAAGTATTTACACTAACGAAATAGCAGAAGGCTAATGGAAAGTTCACGGTCCGCGCTTCAAACCCTAAAAAACGTACCAATGAGTTATTTCGGAGCAAAAAGAGGCAGGTTGAAATTTGCACAAGAATCCAATAAGAAATTAATTTTGTAGACTTAAGCCGCTAGTAACGACAAAAATTATGAATATTATCAGAGTCGATAGAACTATTTTCACAATTGAGCTGATAATTTTATGAATTATTCAAAAAATTAGTACGGGGGGCAAAGGCGCCGCATTCGAAAACGATTAATAAAATCGCCTAAAAACATCTGTTTCGAAGTTAATTGGAATGAATATTCAAGAAAATGTGTACCTTCTAGTCATCCGCCACAAAGAACGGAGACACTGTAACCGCACATTTACAATATTCACTAAACTATCATTTGTTCACGTTAATCCACGGTACGGGTACTGGGCGCACTACCCTGCCGGGCGGCCCTGCGCGGGAACTACAACACTCAACAACTGGGTGGATGTACCATTATATTCCCAAGCACTGAAACCTTTCTGTCACTGACTGTAATTGCATAACTTCACTCCGGCAGCCTTCTATACTGTTACTGTTACTAACTCCTCGACCTGACTAGAGAGCGTGTTTCCCGCACGACCGTTTCAACGCGACTGACCGCTACAAAATTGTTTCGAGACCGCCTATCCGCAACGCAAGACTCGCGAGTCGAGCGAGCCTGCACTTTGTAGCAAGGCGGTGTCTTGTCGCGTCACTGCGGAGGCCTTCGAGGAAACTACCAGTTTTCCCTACCATCTTTACGTTTCGATACCTTTTTATTACGTGGATTCGGTTTAAGGCTCCCATGCGGCGGCGGTGTAGGAGGCGGGAAACTTAGATATTTATGGCGGTGAGTAGCTTTTTTTCTAAATATAAAGAATTGTTAATTGAATTAGCTACGTGAAGTCAGTATCCGAATAACTGTAAAAAATTCTTGAGAACTTTTGAAAACCTAAATTCTATGTTTTTTTCTTAAATTCTGAAAACCGACACAAAGCTCAATCTGGCAAAATGTTGCTGATATTGTTGATAAACGTGAAATTAAAGTTTTTGAAAACTCTGCATTAAATGTGTACGGAAAATAAAACGTTTGAGTTGCTTCGTGCCAGAGTAAATCATGACCAATCTTCAAATATTTTTCTCAGGTCCGGATATTATGTGGTCATTCATTATTATAATTTATTGGGTGTTGTCGTGGTACGATAAAATTAAAGATTAAATTATTAAAATCAACCTGCTCCAGTCAATAAGGATTTTATAGTGAGATTGTACAGGTTTACAGGCATGAGTCGTTCTTGATTGTCACTCCATATATTTGAATCATGCTCGCAATTTTGTAATTTTAATAACTGTTACATTGTTTTTTATAAATAAAATACTTAAAAATAAATCATAGTTAACAATTCCATTCACATAAAAATCACGAAAAATTATTTTAACATTAAAAAAAATGCACAATTTTGCAAGATCGTGGCTGACATGTTATGTCTTTATTTAAAAAGTATTTTGTGGCGTACAAATGAATGCTGAAATCTTTTACATTGTAGATTTTTTTTTTAATCAGCTTAATTTTTATTCCATTATTAAATAGACCTGCATAGGTAACACAAAATATAGAAAACCAAAGTACGTAATTCGTAATCTGTGGTAGCATGTAATAGTTGTTTAGCATGTCAGACTGGAAAGACTAGTGGCATTCGAAATTTGAAGGTGGGCGGCGCCACATCGGCGTCAGTTCAGACTTGCAAAGTTTCAATTCCAACGAAGAAAAAAAAGAATGTACGAGAATCCTTTTTGACCTTTAAAATACTGCGTGAGAAAACTCCCTCAAGTCACTGTGTGCTAACCTTAGGTTCATCATCATCATTCCCATTCTGAATCTAATGGTGCATTGGGCACTGCATTGGTACATCTACCACAGTATATCTTGATATATTGTAAGATGGTCGGTCTTACGCTTCAGGTTCCAGTACAGGTACTACGAAATATTCTAGTGTAAGACACCTTTTTAAATAGGTTAGCCTTAGCTAAACCGAGGTTAGGAAATGATCGCCTGATAATCACTGTCTGTTTTCATCTTATTAAAATTAAATGCGTATTTTGTTTAATGATCTAATTTAATTGCATCTCTTTCTCAGGAATGAATGTTTTATATATTTGTCTTAGGGTACTCGATATTTTATAATTTTCAGATGATCAAAATATTTTATTTAAAACTGTCTCATATTCCAAAATCTCTTAAACATTTTGTGTTAAGGTTTACTTTAAGATTACGAAAAAAAGTTATGTTTACATTAATTGCCGAAATATTAATTAAGTAAGTGCAATTTGCATCGCCGCGCCAGTTACGTCACAGGAACGAGCGAGTTAAATTAGCAGCAAATATGATCTCTAGAATAAAATATTTTTGAAATATATTATATAGTATCGAAATTGGTTTTATTCGATTCAATTCATTTATTTAAAATAACATACTTTACAAATTAAAATTCAAGACGTACATATTTCTGGTCCATTCAGCTATTATACTGTACTAAAAATGACTTAGTGCCCAAATTTAAAAAAAAAAAATTATTACAAAACAATTTTTGTAATTTTACTAGCGCGGCGTAATGTTGATCTTAATTGGATTTTTATTGTGAACTTCAACAAGAAAACTGATTGCAACAAATGAAATAAACTAAAAATTTGTTAATTTAAGTTTGCATATTGATGTATGAAATAACAGAGTCTTAAAAAGGTCTGCATTTGGTCTGCTCGACGTCGACAGGTAAAAGTCCCGAAGAACGAAATCGAGCGAAGATTGTTCACGAAATAATAATTTAGAAGAGAATTGCCACTAAATTAAAAAAAATTTTTTTCGTGCTTATGATTTACCGAAATATTTCAATTTAAGGGGGCCGAACGACTTGACTTATTGGGTCCACGTATAGTATTTAGTGAACATGATAAAAATAAAATAGGAATCAATTCATTAGTTACGTGAACCTTGACGAAGAAGCTTGTTTGCTTTGAAACCGGTCGGTGAAAAAATATAATTAAAAAAAATGTGGTTAAAAACAAAGTTGTTTTATTTATTTTATAATAATGAATAACCACGAAGTTAGTGCTTCAAATATAAACTGTATAAAAAAGAATATGTTTTATTTTTGTGACTTTTAACAATAATAAAATGGGGCGAAGGTTCTCTGTATATACAAATATGGCGCCCACAAGGACCGACTTGCACATAGATGGATCTTGCATGGGCGGATGACTTTGGCTCTCCATCCAATTATTCTACGTTAGTCAGCTCCGCTGGGTGTAGGCACATTTTTTCTCTCTTCGTCCTTTGCAAAAATGTAATATTAGACTATTTAATGAGCTCATAATTCAAAGGATTTGTATTCCGAACCGGTTGAACTTTACATAGGTTCAATGTGATTGTAAAAGGACGACTAATGACTCCGTGGTAAAAGCGGAGGAACCCGGAACATGAGATCATGAGTTTAGAAATATATATTTTACTATCGTTTTAATTTAAATATTAAAGGAAAATGAGTCATCGTCATCATCATCACCCTTTCCGCACCCAGTGGTGCACAGGGCACTGCGTTAGTAAACCAAGTATCTGTTACATAACGGTGTGGTGATAATAAGGAACTTCAGCCCTACGGGAATTTAGATCCAAAAAATGTTTTCTTGCGCATAGTCAAAACCGGAGTATTAAATTGTAGAAATGTTTCTTGAACATTTACGAAAATAACATATATTAAAAAAAAAAAAACGAACTACTTTGAACGATGTCACTGGTTCTTATGAATCAACCAATGATAAGAGAGCTGTGAAAGATATCCGGTTTACTTTTCGTTAACGAACCGATCGGCAGAACTGACAGAGAATAAGAGAAAGAGAACCTCTGACGTCACAAGCGGAGTAATCTCAGTGATACAAAACTTAAACATTTCATGGCGTTGATAATACGATGTACAAAAATAAATGTTTTTAGAATTTCTAAAATGGAAGACAAATACGAAATTATTAGTTTTATAGTCGAACACGTTTATATCACAACGAAAATATTTAAGTGCTGTCATTTTTCAATTAAAAAAAAAGGAATAACCCGCTAAGCCTCTATTTAGGGGCTTGTCTGCAGGTGGGAAAGAGGAAATATAGAAGAACCTTATGAAACCTCCAGACCAGTTGAGGAAAAATCTTTCTTGGATTTTTTTCGGAATCGAACCCGCGACGCAAGTTTCACAGTTGACCGTCCAACCAAGCAGTTCTAAAGTTTTGGCTATGGAAGCCTTATTGATCTACCTTTTTTTGGAGGAACCCCATCTCGACAGTAAAAAAGTAACGTGACAAAAAATTATATTTTTCAGACCTATGACACCTTATTGTTTGCATGTTGTAATGTTTGATACGAAAATAATACTTAAATTTTGTTTTTTTTTTTACTGCGTTCATCTTTTCTTTCTAATAATAGTACTAAAATTACGTAAATTCCAACAATTGATCAATCTGGAGTGGCATTAAGTCTAGTTTTGAACTTGTTTTTAAGGTAGGGGTAAGTTGATCTATGACAATATGCCTTGACTCTTGGAATTCCTGTGACCCTTCCATGGGACCCCGGGGTTCCGTGAAACACCTTTTAGGAACAGCTGGTCTAACCAACTGTGCCACGGCGCCTGTCTGAAGGTCTATGTTATGTCATTGGCTGGTTTGAGTGACCAATAACTAAAAAAGCTCAAAAATAGGCAAAATGACCAACTAACCATTCAACATTCATTGTTCGTATTACTACTCCTAGCTGCTATAAAATTATAATATTATGTGTTTGGCATTTTATTAAAACGCATCGATGGAAACTGATTTAAAACGTGTTTTATGCAAAATTTGAAAGGCAACGACAAGTAAAGGTTAATTATGGCTTACAAACAACAGTTAATAAACTAAAAGTCAAGGTTGTCGAACATCCTTTCTCACAATTGTTTTTGATTCGAGGCGGATTTACTTCTAAAATACATTTGCAAACTTTTTACATTTAATATATTTTTTTCGAGATTTTATATTTTGTTTTCGAGAAACGCAGCGAACCAGCAACAACTTATTACTTAAAATACATTGACGAGTGCCAGAGGGTATCCGGATAAGCAAAAATCCAGATCATGTATTTTATTTATTTATTTATATATACGCCCAATGTGTATTTTAAGGATATATGTATAAATAGAAAACTATTATAAAGGAAAGTAGAAAGACACAATGGAATATAGTAGACTTCGTGGGAGTGGAAGCGGGAGAGTGGTATTTATAATTGAATTTGATTCAGTGATCGTTTGAAAGAATACAACTTGTTTTCAAAGAAATCAAGAGTGATATGTTTTTTGGCAGACCTAAAAATTCTGGGCATAGGGGAATGAAAATCATCGTTAGTTCTATGGTTGTCGGTGTGAAAGAGTAAGTTTTGTCTAAGGTTTCTAGTTGGCTTATTTAATTTTATTGAGCTCAGTAGTTCAGGCGAATCAGAGAGTGAGTTGAGAATTTTAAATAGGACTGGTCGGATTTATTTCGACGGTCTTGAAGAGAAGATATATTTAAGCTAGTTTCTAACTCATTATATTTATATAGGTCTCTGAATAAGCCCAACCTCGAGCCTATCTTTCTTAAAAATGAATGTTGAACTGATTCAATATTTTTGATGAGAACATCGTAATATGGAGACCAGATAACAGAGGTGCGGGTGAATTAGGGAACATAAGAGAGTGTATAAGTTTATAAGAGATCAACAAAATTAAGAAAATGTTTTGAATGGTAACGCAAAATTTACTCTGAGGTCTGTAAGATTTAAAGGAATACAAAAGGAAACAGCGAATTGGACTCACATTAAAAACGAACTTAAACGTCTCTTGACGTTTTCGTTTTTTAACTCGTTTGCGAGCAGCGAACTCCTTATTTAGATGTTTTATTTCCTGATAAGCATTCGGATATTTGGCAATCCGGATGACTAGACCTCGGATAAACGGAGTTCTACTGAATAAGAAAATGAATAAAAAATGAATGGTATTTTAGACGTTGCCATCTTCAGCATCATCCCCCTTTGCGCAACCAGTGATAAATATGGTTGATAAAACAAATTATTAATATTACAGGGTACGATTATGCAAAAAATGAAATCAACATAACAATAAATAAAAAAAAATAAAAAAATCCTACCTGCTACTGTTACTTTAGGTTTGTAACCATTATTTATCATCAAACAACATAATTAACAACTTTACTAATACATCATGGCAGTAAATTCACAATATACTTGAGGTTTTTCTCTATTTTCTGTTGCTTTGACTGTTACGACAAATTGCAAAAACACGTGTGACATAAGTGCCATTGTTTGCAGTAGATGACTTAATAACTTCTTTGGAGAAACATAATCTTTAAATTCTGTTGGTAAAAACTTCGTACACGGCTAATCAAAACAGCTTTTCAACGCCAAAACACGTACATGTATTTCGTCATTTTCCGCTTGGGATGTAACTCCCATTTTTAAATTAATAAAAAAATCAAAATTTTAAAACATATAAAAATTAATATTATTTATATGAATATTAATAAGTGTAGTGGTCAGCGCATTTGCCTATCTTGCAAGAGGTCTCGGGTTTGATTCCCGACATGGTTGACATGGAATATTTATTTAAAAAGCAGTTATTACATAAGAATATTGCATAGTCCCTGGACTGGCACCTGAAGCATAAGACTGATCATCTTACCTTCACGTAACAACAAAATGATCGAGATACGCTGCGATCGATGTACCAATGCAGTGCCATTATGTAAAGGGAATGAAGATGTTGATGACATTATTCAAAATGGTTAAAATGTGGGTTTTCTAGCGATCCGCTTAGTTGTGAAATTGAATCAAAACCCTAGACGAATGTTTTTGACTCGATGGCTGTTCTCTGAATACAGAAATTGAGTGCAGAAATGTCCGCCTCGTTATGTAGTCTGACTTGAGGTCCTGGTTCGATTGTTAAAAAAATGTTGTTTAAACTGCAATATGTTTATTTTTACACGGCATTTTTGCCGTTTACATTATATATTATTGAGAGAGTGTACATAAAACAATAATGCCATATGAAACATATATTAATAATACATAATAAATATCAACAAAAACCTACATATTTAATAATTAGCGGTTGTGGACATAATTATCACCAATAAAATAACCAACTACATTACACAAACCATAACTATTCAAACATCCATTAAAATTGATCTCTTTTTGCCAATAATGTATTGGTTACTTTGTTTTTGTAGTTAGGCAGTGATCAATTTAATAGGTTTATCCGAATATGAGGCATATTCATTGCCAGTGCTTTGTATTCTTTTAATATTTGTATTATATTGAGCTACCGTTCGAGAATTTTGACAATAAAATACAGTAGATGTTCTGTTTAACCTAGGCGGTATATATAATGAAATCAACTTCAATAAATCTGGGGGTATTAAAAATTAGTTCATTATTTCCGAAAAAGTTATTGGATAGGTTGATTTTCTACGTTTGTCCAATTTAGTTAGTTTTAGAGTTTTAAGATTTTTTTTTTTCCATAAGCTAAATTACAAACAAATATTCTAAACACTAAGGATAAATCAAGCGAGCGAAGTAGTGCGGTATAGCGGAATACTTGGGAGGATCTATCGGTTCCTATATAGGCAATGCCAGTTCTAAGGAACCGATATGTTGCGGCAAAAAAATACAAATATAGGGTCGTATTTGCATTGTTGATTATTTTCTAATAAATTATTATTAGATCTCTAGGGATACCCATCTTAAAATTATTGTAACTAAGAAATTTATTTTGAATTCTCTCAAGAGATTCTGAGTTAGTAATTGGACACGGCGACTTTATTTCCTTGTTCCTGGACTGGCACATAAAGTATAGGACTGATCACCTTACCTTTAAATAACCGATGACCGGAATACACTGTACGGCATACAAATGCAATATCCTAAGCACCATCGTGTGCGGAAAAGAAAATTATGATGATTATGTTTACCTTTTATACAGAACCTTTGTTGTTTTCTTCATTAAAATAAAATGTAATGAGATACTGAATTTATACACTAATAATTCTCGTCATTTGCAGTAAGATAAATACTTATTACTTTATATAAAGTTTATATTTGAAGCACTAACTTTGGAGTTATTCATTATAATAAAATAAATAAAAAAAGATTATGTAAACCTTGACGAAAAAGCTTGTTTGCTTTAAAACCGGTCAGTGGGAAAAAAAATAATAAAAAATAGTTGTTAAAAAAATGTTGTTTTGTTTATATTATTATACTAATTACTTAATTAAAAAATGTTATTTATAGCTACAATTTATACAAACAAGAAAATTGTTTTATTTAAAACAAGTCTCACTTTCAAAAATGTAAATTATATTGCAAAAATTATAATATTAATGTCTATCAACCCATAATGCACCAACGCCAACACAGTATTTCTCAATGCATACAAAATGGGGCACATACTCTCCCTTCAAATCCAACCAAGTTCAACAATCCCTAGCACGGAGTTCAACCATACAGCAATATTATTAAATCTCCTAATCTCTATTATCTGTGTACTTGCAGCTTCGGGATCGGTGTTTTGATTTACAAAATGCTTGGTGCTTACAAATAATGAGCCGGAATTACGAATATATACGTTTGTGGTAATATAATATAATTCGCCCATAAGCTAGTTTCTTGTTTCCGCCTAGGCAGAATAATGTCTGGAAGTAAAATCTTTAGGCTAATATTCCCGGCTAAGAGTGCATGTAATAAAGGTTGTAATGATAGATTACTGAGAAGATAATGCTAATTATGTGGTACGAGCATCCACAGATAGGAATGCAAGCGAAAATATTTATACAAATAATTTCAACTACTTATAAACCTAGTTAATAAATAAATTTGTCATTTACATACCATTCATTTATTTTGATTCCTTTAAAAAATATATGTGATTGGAAAAAACTTGTAGCGGTTTTTTTCCTTAGAAAAATAAAAACACATTTTATTCAGGAAATCTTCATGTGTCTAAGTTTCGCTCAACAAAGTTCGGCAGAAGATCTCTGGAAAATATTGGCCATTCCGAATCCAATAAACTGCCCGATTAGCTAAAACTCGAAAAGTCGAATAGAAAATCCAGAAGTATTGCAATCAAAAAATATTACTGAAATCTTTTTGATAGTGATAGTTAGTAATGTAATTTATATAGATGGTGTAACGTACTGTGGTTTATGTTTCTTATACAATGTTTTCTTACTATTTCGGATGTATAAAATATGTATGATATTATGTATTGTCTCAATAATGTTTTTTTTTATGAACGGTCTCAAATGAGTTTTTCAAATAACTCCTGGGAGTATCATATGTACTTTTTGTAATTTATTAATAATAAAAATATATATATATTTTGGGTTTGGAATAGTATGACATGATTTAAAAATCTGCATTTTCATTTAAACGTTTCATGGTCCATGAACTTTCTAAAAAAGCTCAAAAATATTTTGATAACTCGTCACATATCGCGCCTTTAAAGACAAACCGTTACTAAACGAAAATATAAAATTTTACTCAGGAGCTTTAATTGAAAAATGCAAGGTTTTTTTTGCAATACAATTTAAGATTATGGTGCTTTTAGTCATCTTTTGGGGTTATAATGATGGATGTTTATTTACACTATAACATCAAATTCAGAAAACTTTTTTGAATAGAACATTTAAAACTAAATTCTTGAAATATTACGTTTAGTAACGGTTTGTCTTTAAGGGTGCAATATTATAAGGGTTTTACCGTAAATAGTGTAATAATATCTTATGCATTCTAGTAGGCGTAAAAGAGTACGAAGTGAGAAAAACAGCGTACAAAAACATACATTTAAGCGTATTAACGTTCCAAATACACGCTAAGAAGCATTCTCTACGCGCTATATAGCGTTCAGAATACCAGCGCTGTTATTCAATACATAATTTAATATTAATAAATTATAACTATTTAAATTGCTAATAAAGTTTCAAATGTCAATGCAAAAATTAAATTAATTAATAAACCGTTCATTTTTATAACGACTTTGAGACGGATACGTCTTCTTTTATCTTTCGACACTTGAGACTTGATAAATAGATAAATGATTGATCCACTTCGTGCTTTAGTATATTAATTTCTGAACAGTGACGGAGAACATTTTTTTAGGAGTCTACAAGATTTGTGATCACAGTATTCACCGCTTTTAAAATCAATGGACATACTATAGGAACATGGATTGATATTCTATTGTGATTGTGGTTAGACCGCTGGTTTCTGGGCCAACGCCCGCAAATAATATCTATAGGCATACACTACTTGTTGTAGACCAGACTGCTCTGGGCTGCAGTTGATTCTGGCAGTCACTTTATTGGATGTTTGGAAATACTAAAGGGGTGAAAGGCATTAATCAAACAGCGCGGCTGCAAACACAAAACAAAGTACCTACGCAACTTCAGAAGAAATGTTAGGAAAAGATAGATGTAATTAAATCCAACAAATTTTTAAATACTTTTAATTAAAACGCTGACTAATAGCTTCAATTATTATTTTTGATTGATATGGTGACGTTATGTGTATTTTTTATTGATACTTATTAATTTAGTTGATAGCACTTTAAGTAATCATCAATAAGCCACTGCATCTGTACTGCAATTGCACGGTGTCAATACCATTATAGTTACACAAAAGGCAAAGTGATCAGTCTTACGCAGGGTAAAACCACCTTTAAAACTAACGATCTAAGTCCACTCTGACAGAAATCGAACCAGGACTTCGAGCATGGTATGCGAATCCGCCAGCTTACATATTTATTAAAAATATAATTAATAGGTTTTAGATTTTTAAAATAACTTTCATTAATTTGCACAGTTGACTGGAGATATTTTATTTTATTTTAAATATAATGTAAGACAATGTTTAAAAAAAAGAACGTAATAATTTTTTTGTTTAAATTTTCATATAAATAAAGATTTACATGTTTTTTTTTTTGTATGGAACATTTTATAAACTAACTTAGTAAAGCACAAATAATAAACATTTTTATTTTTTTAAATCTATTAAAAAAAAAAATTATAACTAAAAAACAAATTTCTTGCAGTAATATATAGTAATAATAAAAATATTGTAATACTTAAAAAACTCATGAACTATTTTACAAAACATACAGAAATGTAATTTGGTTGGTTATGTGGCTACTCAGTATCAGTACTTGTACGAAACGCACAAAAAAAATTAAGTGTGGATATAACTAACATGTTGGCAAATCTAAAGAAAAAATACTTGCGCGATAACATGTAGTTACAAACGTTGCATATAATATTATATTATGTATAAAGCACAAGGTGAAAGGAACATTATACGAGGAAAAGGCAAAACACCATGAAAGGCAAGTCAAGTTTTTGTTACTACTTTTATGCGATTTGTCACCCGAATCTGTTAATTGTGAAATTATAGAAACTCTTACTCGGGTCATCGTTTTTTTTCTTTCACCAAATAAATCACAAAGTTATTGAGCAGAGGTAGGTATAGATTATATTGCTTATACTATCTCAGAATCTACACAAATAAATAAAATATGATTTTTAAACACTACGGATCCGAGCTTTCAATCGAATTATTCTGTTTTTATATTTTATATATGTTTAGAAAGTATTTTTATGAAACTACGTTTGTAAAAAACAAGAGCAAGTATCAGAATTGCAAAGGAGACAATTTTGTTTTATTCAACTCTATTTTTGGTAAGTATGTCCCAATTTTTATAAGCAAGGGCGATTTCACTCCTTTGGGAATTATCAAGATCGAAATTTATTGCACCAAAGAGGGAAACGTCAATTTTGCCGGATTAATCTCACCGACATCAATAATGATTTCGGCTCTTTTACTTCACAAAAGTCAACAGATAGAAGAGTACAGGAAATTTGAATATTCAAACTTAGGCAAAATGGTGAAAGTAGCCACAACCAGTCAATGAGAGGTCGTAAGCCTAGAATTCCATTGAATATCCATACATCTCTGTTGCGTTTAATTTCAATCCTTTGTTTTATTATTATATTTTAATGTTTTGTGCATTGTACAAAATTTGTTACGTTTTAATGAAGAATATTGTAAATAATCCAATTTTTATTGCCTTATTAGAAAAATCACTTTTCGAAAATGCAAATAAACGTGCTTAAAAAAATAAATGTATAAATATTCACATATTACTTCTAAACGAAATATTTGAATTTTTAAGATTGGAAAAAATACTTTATTTTGGGGCAGTTAAAGAATGTCAAGCCATAATAATATGAATGCTCGAAAATCGGCATTTTGATAAATGAGTCCACGACAAACGTAATCATTTTTATGTCTGCTAAAGCAAAACACTTTTACAAAATGTGTAAGTACGATTATTTTACGAATTTGATTTTTGCTGTAAAAGATGTGTTTTTTTCAAATATTCATACATTTTGATACAAACTTGGTGCGGCAAAGACACCATAAATTTCTAGAATAATTCATGGTGGATTGTGTTCTTCGTTATTACAATGTAACAAAAGCACTGACAGACAAGAAAATATGATGGAAAAGTAAACGAAGGTGACTTTTAAATAATAAATGTAAAAAATGCTTGTTTTAGAATGTTCTGGGATAATTTATTACAATACACTCTCCATTGTTCGGATGAAGGCGGAATACATTAAATTTGATTTAATAAACAAGAAGTTACTACATTATAATTACTAATTAGATGAACGTTGTATGAAAGCATTATTCTAAACAATACCTTTGTCACTTTTTAATGAAAAAGCTGAAAATATTACTTAATTAGTGTAAACAAATTACGGAAACATGCGTTTTCTCCGAACCAATTCGCATTAATTTTAGTACTGTTGTAGGTACAAGAGTGAATTAAATTAAATAAAATTTATCAAAATTTAGCTTTATGTGCCGAATTTCGTTTCGTTGTCGCTTTTGATCTGTTTAACCAAACTGTTCGAGAAACTACGAACGGTACTTATAAAAATAGAGTTACAATAACTTATTTACGCGTTCTTTTGCGGGGTCACCGGTTTGTTGTCTACATAAATACACACGTATTATTTAAGTAAACCAAAAAAAATTAATTAATATCATTAAATATTAGTATTTAACCACTCACCTACTTTTATATGTACCGGTTTTGGGACGGTTTTGCATCAGTCAAAGGGCATTTTAACTCTGTATGTAATTTATATATTTTTTCCTAAATACTACGTATACTATCGTGATGGTAAAGGTAAAAGCGTATTTTAGTATTTGCATGTTGGTGTAGTGGGTATCCTAACGAAGAGACGGGCACGTCTCGAAACCAGTGAGCATAAAAAGTCGGTAAATGGTAATGTACTAATATTTACTAATATAAATTCAAACCGCAAAGTTAATTCATTTTTAAAATATCACAATGTTAACATAAGAAAACGGGTAAAATTATTTTGCCGAACATTTTAGTAACATTCAATAATTGTAAAGCATTTTTTTTTATATTTGGCAGAATATTTAAATATTCTTCATATTATTTATATCTAAGGACATGTTCAAAAGATACGATTTCTTAATACCCATTTACTGACCTTCTTTATTGAATTGCATTTTTAAAAGATTATTATTAATTTTTTTTTTAATTACACAAATATGTTTTGTAATAATATTATTTTACATTTTAAAATACTAAATATTTGATAATAATTGTCCCAATAAACTACGAACTTATAGTTTGTCATCTGGTGCTGACACATTAGTGTTTATTAAAAAAACAATAAAAGAGTACAGACACAAATAAAACCTCGACCAAAACACGATAAATAAGTTTAAATAATTTAAAAGTAAAAAAAAAGAAGAGTGGAAAAAAAATGCGGTGAAAACTCATACATTAATTATGGTTTTTATGCTTTTAGAAATAATAATGGTGGGCGCTCATAAATACAACCACAATGCAACTAAAACAAAATAAAATAAACAAAAAATATAAATTTTAATAAAAAAATACTAACGTATTTATTAAAATTAAAAGAACCATTAAAGATTAAAATTTAAAACTGTAAAATGTTTTAAAATTTTCTATTTTGATACCAAATCATCCAAGAGTAAGGAAGCATTTATTTACTTGACTTAAGCAATGAAAAGAGTTTTGAAAAACATAAGGCAGCAATTTTTTGAAAAGTAATATAATCTCTCTTTATCAAACGTCTTTTAAGGCTTGTTAAAGGGAACAGTGATTTAATTCGAAACGACGACCATTCCAATGAATGACCACGACATTTCGTGTGGTTCGTGAGACCCTCGTCCATAGCCGCTCGCTGGCGCTGGTACCAACTTGGCTCAATTGTCTGGATTAAATTGGTACAATGTACACAAACAACGACAAAATGTCGAAGCATTAAACAGGAAAACTAATTGCCATTGTTTCAATAGGTGATGGAACGTATATTATGTCCGTTACAATAAAACCTAAAGGAAAGTAACGTCAGTACTGGAAACCACAGAACATTGTATAAATCAAACCGTGAATTAAATTATAATCTTCCGATTTATTTATCTCAGGAAATATTTTCTAAGATTTCCAAATATCAATTTAGTGTGTAAAGGTCACTTTAACTCTATTCAAAAATTCTAAAAAAATACATTAAAAAAATTATAGAACTGTGATTATTATTTCATCAACAATAAAAAAGGATAAAGCTCTTACATCAATATTACGATGATCTAAAATATTGCGAAAATTAGTTGAAAATGTGATACTGAAATAAAGCGAATCATGCAGGGGATAACTCCTAATCTTCGAGTATTTTAATATTAAAATATACATTTTGAATACCTACTTTCAAGCAATACTGAAGTACTTTTCAGACACATTAAGGTGAAATCAGAAGACGTGATGGTCAAAATCTTAATGGCTCCTTTAAGAAAAATTGAAATGAGCGTCACGACGTATATGTATAAATACTGGTAAGTCAAGATCCTTCACATGTATGCTATCAAGACATGAACAATAAAATCAGTACATTGTAGAAGAATTCTAGCTTTTGAGATATAAATAGACCAGACAATGAGGATCTTCGGGCTTTGAGAAATTGGATACCAAAAATAAAAAAAAATCGAGTATTAAATTATACGGCAAAGTTTCTTGAAAATGTACGAAAAAAATATTAAAAAATAATTTAATAAAAATGAACTTCTTTGAACGACGTCACTAGCTCATATGAATCAACCAATGATTAAATAGTTGCGGAAGATTTCCAGTTTACTAACTGCCAACGGATCAATCGGCAGAACTGATCAAAAAGAAGCGGAAGAGAATTTGAAACGTCACGCGCGGAGTAATTTCAGATTTTAAAAAAAAAATCATAGCTATGATATATTTTTTTAAAATACCCTAGTTTAATAGTCGATTATCAAATAAAAAAATAGCAAAAACCACTGAACTTACTCGTTGAGTTTGATCTTGATCCAAAATATGAAAGAATGACAAATCTCGTAAAATTTAACAATATGTTAGTGGAATAATGCAGAAAGCAGATTTAGGTGTTGGCTGCAAATCAACCCCCTTTAAAACTGGTGTTAATTAAATAACAAGGTATTATAAAATAACGAGTATCTTTGGTTAAGAAACTGAGGTCGAAAATAATGCCTTGTACCTTTAGAAACCTTTTGCGTAAATTTAAAGAAGATGGAACCACTTTTTATTTCATATTGAGTACAAAGTAAAACTTAAGTGCCGCTTCAATTACTATTTTTCTTTTAAGTATGTCATTGACATGGCGACTGTACACTGTATTAATGCTTAAAGGTTTTTACCGGCTCACTAGATTGAGTTGTAATAACGAGTATGTGGTTAACACATCATCTTTCATTTCCCCGCCATTCATCCGTGACTGTAGTAGTCTGAGCATTGTGTCGATGTCACGGGGCAGTTTTTTCCTCTAGATTAATGGACCTTAAAGTTATAGGATCAACCGCACTGTGATCCGGAGAGATCAGTAACGGGTCCATGTGTAATATTCAGAATACAGAAGTGAAAGTGCAGTCGCCATTTTGAAGTACGCAAATTCGTCAGCTCGGACTTCGGACACGAGACACGACCCACGTCCACGTGACGTCGAAGCCAAGTTTCGCCGAGTTCATGATTAAACATGCATTCATTAAGAAATTAGCATCACGATTAGTAAAATAATCGATTTGAATTGCACGCCATCACTGTGTAAATATACGAGTTTGGTAAAATTAAAATATTAACAAACGTTTTTGGCACATTGAGATTAACTTTATTGAATTATTTAATGTGATAGGGATTTGATGCTCAATTATGTAATTTTATTCAGAACTTTGCTTTTCGTAACTTCCGGACTTTTATTTGGGTCCAAAAGTGAATGTAAGTATTATATTATATAAATATTTTTATTTTTCCAGCTTGTCCACCACATACCGCACACCGCATTTGAGGACTTAAGTCTCCTTGGCGGTGCCCACATACACGGAAAATTTGCTCGTTGTCAAACGAGAAAAGCTGCCCGCAGGAGCTCTCTGAAATCTGGTAGCCTTAGCATATTTTTGAAGAAAGAAAGTAATCCAGAAATTCATAATATGTACTTCATTGGATTGAGAAGAGAGGGAAATGGATTCTTCACTGACTGGGATTAAATTGATTGGACATGATCAATTCGCCAAAATGATTACAAAACTTTTTAAAAGCCTAGAAATTCTTTTTGGAAGCCACCAGATATGTATATCCGACCGGACCTATAACAGGGCCACGGATAGTAGCGAGAAGCTCCATTCGGTAGTCACAAAGAAGGGGAAAGGGACAAGACCACATGATGTGTTCAGAAGATTGGTTAGGATATCCGCAGCAGCATGAAAGAGAGTCAGCAATATTAAAAACAAATATTTTTTGATTAAATTTACCATGGCCTGATAAAAACTGCGTAGTCCAGTGATCGGGGATAACCCAAGAAGATTTTTGGTTACAATTGGATAATTCATTTAATCAACAATATTTTCAGTCTGTCCAAATGTTTGTGGACAGGAACTGAATTTCTCCCCCTTGGATGTTACCAAGATGAACATATTACAACAGAGATGAAGAACATATAGAGAAGGGAATCTGGAAGTTTAGGCATTTAGAAGGTTAACGACCTGTCATTCATTTATTTATTTTATTTATTTATACAAATACAAATATATTACAAAAAATAATAACATATTCGTTACTATATGAGGCAAAGAGCCCTATGTTGAGTTGAGATACAACATAATGGAAAGAAAAAAATTAAATTTTATTTCAACAGAAAGGGAAAACATTTTTGAGAATGGAATATTGAAGTCTAGGCATTACAGGGCTTATGACCTGTCATTGGCTGGTTTAAGTGGCCACTTTACACACTGTGTAACATTCACCATTCTGCCCATGTTTGAGCATCCACATTTCCTCAACTCTTCCATCTGTTGACTTTTGTGAAGTAAAAGAGCTGAAACCTTTATCACGTGCGTAAGATTCATCCGGCTGAACCAAATCACCTACTAGGCAACGCTTGAAAACAATTTTCCAATTTTTATACTTCTTCTTTTACCAGGTAGTGAATTCAACAATGTTTGAGTATGTCCAAATGCTTGCAGACTGGCTGGATTTCCTCCCTAGGGGGTTCATATTTATTCATATTTAAAGTTACTTAAGACTTCCATATTCCCTTTTCAAAATGTTTTCCCTCTCTGTTGAAATAAATTTGAATATGAATAACTCGCTAGGGAGGAAATCCAGCCAGTCTGCAAGCATTTGGACATGATCAAACATAACAATAGCAAAAATTCGAAATTACTATTAAATAAACACATATTTTAAAAAACATCTGGACAACGTGCTTAATAGAATATACATCTTTGCAATATCTCGCAGCATTCTCCTGCAATGGTTTCTTCCCTTAGACAAAATCGTTGGCCACTTTACACACTGAGTAGCATTCATCATTTGTTACAAGGTGTGTATTTATTATTTTTGATAAGACATGAATATATTACCGACCTACCGATAACTTTCACAATTAAATAAAAACCAGTTATAAGTTTAAAAAATCGAAATATAAACCTTTTATCAGTCCAATAAATGTAATCTTCTGATGGACAGATTTGTGAACAGATGTTTGTTAATAAACTTTTACTTACATTTGAAAAAAATGTAATCAAGTTTTTTCTTTGTTCTTACTAATCGATTTTTAACAAACCTCCAAATAAATATAAATAATGTAAATTCGAGAATTGTTTAATGTATCGCTGGTTAACTTTATCAAACAGAGTAATAATAATGGAAATAAAATAAACATGATATAAACATAAATTTAATCAAAAAACAATATTAAAAAAAAAACACCATTTAACGTTAATGTGATCATTTTATAAAGTTATTCCCTTTTCCAAGATTGAAAGCTATCACAATACGTTTAGAAATTCATGGGTCAAAAATTTTTGATTGCTCAAGATGTCTTGCTTGTCAACAAATAGTATCTTGCAAAATTGGGTGATAAATACCATTATTTAAATTATGGCTATGAGAATAGACTTAACTTTAGTTAGATGCGCTCGAACAATGCATCCTTGCACAATAGATGACATAGATATGATGTGTTTTTGTAGTTCAACATGCACTAGTAGTGCATGTATTTTTACTATCTATAAGTTTACAATGTTAGCAGTACCTAGGCATTAATTTTATCTGCATTGACTCGTATCTGCACATAATACAGAATGTGCCTGTTTCCATTGTCAGTTGTTGATGGATATCTCTGTAATTGAAACCATTTTCAAGGTAATCCAATCCATTGACTTTTATTAAGTACATCGATGTGTAATTATATGAATTGGAAATGTAGGGAAGAAGTGTTTTGATATACAATATTACCAGGGAAAAACAAGCATTAAAGGAAAATATAACTTAGCAATTTTAAAAACTTATTTGATATCATTTCGTTTATTTATTTATTTTCATTTATATATTTTTAGTTACATTGAGAACATTCCAAAGTATCCAATTAATTATGTACACATTACAAAATATATCAGATTTATTAAATAGAAAAGAGAAAAAAATTGTAAATTGTCATGTAAAATTGACATACATGTTACAATTTGGAAATTGCCCTCCTAACAGAAATCCCACTGTCACGAAATATATCGACATTCGAGGTGATGCGATTGAATAACACGATTGCTCTACCTACCGGCATAACCATTGGCAGGTTGGTTCTGCAGCGTGGTAGGTAGAACCACCTGTGTTGCCTTTGCCGAAGATAATTATCGGGGACAAATAGACCGAATTCATTCAGAATATCGGAATTATGTATGCAGCCACCAATGAGTGAACAATTGCATGAATATCCCTTCTTTCCAACAATGATTGGTAGCCCAGCATTCCCAGTAAGAAGTCAGTCGGGAAAAGCCAAGTGTAAAACCCATACTCCCTGAGATACAGATAACGCAGATTTTTTTTCTGCACCCTCTCTATCAACAAAGAATACGTGAATACGTGACATGTGAATACATTTTTTAATTTTTTATATTTTTATTTTGAATCTTGAAGTTGAGCACACATTACATATTCTTATGTGTGCTCTAATAATAACAATGTACATATGTGTATTTCATTTATGAATTCTTTAACAAATACTTCTTAACTTTCAGAATAAATTTTGTTTTACTTTTCTTCATCAATGATTTTTCCCCATATCATAATACTTTAACCTGACTTATATTATTTAAATTTATTTCAACAGAGAGGGAAAATATTTTTGAGAAGGGAATATGAAAGTCTAGGCTTATGATGTGTCAATGGCTGATTTAAGTGGCCACTTTACACATTGTGTAACATTCACCATTCTGCCCATGTTTGAATATCCACATTTCCTCAACTCTTCCATCTGTTTACTTTGTGAAGTAAAAGAGATGAAGTTTATCACGTGGGTGAGATTCATCCGGCTGAACCAAATCACCTACTAGGCAACGCCTGAAAACAATTTTCCAATTTTTATACTTCGCCTTTTACCAGGTAGTAATTCAACAATAGTTCAATTCAACCACTTAAACCAGCCAATGACAGGTCATAAGCCCTGTAAATGCCTAGATTTCCATATCCCTTCTCAAAAATGTTTTCCCTCTCTGTTGAAATACATTTAAATATGAACAACTCCCTAGGGAGGAAATCCAGCCAGTCTGCAAGCATTTGGACATAATCAAACATTGTTGCCGTATATTAAACAAAAATTTGCGATTTGGCATTTTTTCTAAATGCGAGTCTATGTTTATATTTTCTCTGGTGGTCCGAAAACGTCAGGCGATGAAGGAAAACGGGGCTTACATTCAGATTCAGGAAATCATTTTTCCTAAGGATCAGCAAAAATGGAGTCAGTGCACAAAAAAAATAATTGCGGGCAAGTGTTATAAATAAACCAAAATAAACACAAATCAGTAAATACTTGTAAAGTACAAGTTTTGAATTCAAATTGTTCACTTTATCATTATAATCAACATGTCCGCTCCCTAGTTGGAGCATATGGTATCCACAAAGAGCCTCCATGCATCTCTATCGGCCGCCAACTCCTTTCCGTCCTCCCAAGTCAGGTTCCCGTCCCGATGTTCTGACATAAACTGCCGACGAACAGTCAGCAGTGGACGTCCAGGACGTCAGAAACTTGATGCCTTGTAAAATATGCAAGTGTGGTTAAGGATCTCAAGGCATTCGCAGTATATAGCCTAGCCCACCGTACCACCTCCGCTTGATGTCAGTTGTCACCGGAGTTTGCTGCGTCCGTTCTCTTATCACTGCATTCCTCACAAAGTCAAACCACCGCACACCCGAGAATCTTCCGAGTTATCTATTCTCGAAACTCAGAATTTCGCTGTTTTGGGCCCTAGTGAGGTGCCCCTATTCGCAGCCGTAGAGGAGAATAGGTGTTATGCAGGCGTTATATAAGCGGCTTTTGGTTTTCGCTGAGTAAATATCCGATCTCCAGACAGCCTTCATACTGAATTGAATGTGGCGCTTGCTACTCTTAACCTCACTCCCAGTTCTTTTTGAAAGCTGCTATTTTCTGGAACATATACTCCCAGGTATTTTAAACTCTCGACCCTTTCGATGATTTGGTTTGACGGAGTCAGGGGATTTTGAGCATAAAAACACGAAATATTACACAGACGATGCTACGTCAGCATGGACTATTCTTAGAGGGGGGGTCAGTGCTATTCAAGCTCCTGACGTCACTGCGACCTGTGAAGATCTATTGCGTTCTAGTTTTTTATACTCTATATTCCCTTTTTAAAATGTTTTCCCTCTCTGTTGCTGCAAATTTAGATTTTTTTGACTTAATAACTCCTCAGGCAGGAAATCTAGCCGGTCTACAAACTGATTAGTTTATTAAACTAACTGGTATAAGAAGAGGTATAAAAACTCGAAAATTGTTTCCAGGAGTTGCCGAGTAGGTGAATTGATTCAGCCGGATGAAGCTCACCCACATTCGGGTGCATAAAGGTTTCAGCTCTTTTACTTCACAAAAGTCAACAGATGGAAGAATTGAGGAAATGTGGATATTCAAACATAGGCAGAATAGTGAATGTTACACAGTATGTAAAGTGTATTCTCGTCTCGAAATTTTTTCCCTCTCCGTTGTAACCAAGTAAGATTTATTTATAAGCTACAGGGAAAAGCTATACACTTGTGAATTTTAAAATATTTTTAGCATATTTACGTTTACATTAAATTCGTCTGTTTTACACGGTATATATGCGTTTCAACTTTTAATACAAAATTTAATTGAATAAACTTAATATCTGATGCATTAAAATTCATATATGTAAGTACCTATGTATCAGGCATTATTTTATGCGCAATATATTATTGTTACTAAGAAATTATATTTCTATGTACAGCGTGAGAAATTATTGCAATAATCACCGCTGGTATGCCGATTGATTGACCTCATATATAAAAAGGGGGAAAATTCAAATGTACGCAACTTTGCATAAAATAAAAACTTAATGATGTTATATACAAGTGGACTCATTATGCTGTTAAAATATATATCTATCTTTGGATCGATACACCGAAATAGGACAGCTATCGAATACCTGAATTAAACGCGATTTCCTTTTGGCACTCTAAATTTAAGTCAGCGTTAATATTTAATGTTCTTTCTTACCCACATTATCTATGAATCACCTTATTGAATAAACTTGTATGATAATTTTCGACCCACGCATTGAGTCAGTTGATTAAATAAAAATTTAAATCCGGGTTTGACCCTTGCAAAAATTGTTATCGATATATTAATTTTATATTTCTTAACAGAATTTTATTTGGACATATTTAAATACAGCATTTGGGCCGACAGGTGAGAACTAATTGTAAGTTTTTAATGTGAAATTAATTAATTGCTTCTATACATTTCTCCAATCAGTATAATTCAAAAGCCCCTTTACCTGGTTTTTTGTTATACTTATTATTTTATTTATTTTTTACTAAAATAAATACTAACGTTGTTATCATGAACACAAATATTTTAATTTTGGTCGCCATTTCCAACGACTTGTAAATAACTAACTATTAGAAAATAGAAAAAAAAGTGGGGTTCGAACCTCGGACCTCTGATTCTTTAGTCCGCAACACTAGCCACGAGACTACAACCCGATTCTTCCATGTTGAATAAAAACAGCTTGGTTGAAAAAAAAAGGTTAATGTTGAGGTTGACCATTTAGACATTGGTTTACTTCACCGGCAATGAACTCCTAATATTTTATCAAATTCAAAGTATTTCAAAAACATGTAGTACCTTAACAAGTTCATCTATCAGAAATTTGAATTACTATGATGACTTAGAAACATTACTTGTTACGCTTCTATAAAAAATGTTTTTATACTTTTTATGATATGCTCTTTTATACTTTGTTAAAATGAAGAAGTTCAGTGGTTTAAAAAAATGTTAATAGACTATCAAACTAAGCCAAAAAAATAGTTTTTTCATGTAAGTTTTGTAATTTTGAAATTATTCCGTGCGTGACGTCACGAGTTGCTGTCGGTGACTTGAGCTGACATTCAAAAAGAGAACCCCGTACGTATGAAAACATGGCTTCACAGAAACCGGAAATCAATCACAAAACTCAATTGGTTGGTTTTTCTGCAACTGTTACCGGAACCTATGACGTTTTAAAGTAGTTATTAAATCAAAAGGTAATTTTATTTTATTTTTTCATAAATTTTCGACAAACTTCGCAGTAAAATAATTCTCTATTTTTTATCGTGCTTAAGATTTTAAAAAATCCAATTTCCCGTAGCACTGCACTTCCTTATTATCAATTACTTAATTTAGATATAAATGAAACTTCATTTAATATTATAATGTTTAATTTTTGTAAAGATATTCTTATGCACGTTTCTGTAGATTTCAATAGTAAAATAAGTTTACAATTGTTCGGGTATCATGTATGACCAGTGGCTAATGATAGGATTTTTTTGGCAAATAGTTACAAAAAATGTACATCTAAATTATCTTTATTTGTTAACGAGAGGTAACTTAACGAATTACTTGTGTAGGTAATTAATCTTCAAAGCCAAATTAATGTTAATTGGACAGGATGCTCTTACTTTTGTTTTACCGAAAGCGATAATTTAAGAACCTTGAAATAATATGTTTGTTATCAAATAATGGCTTCAGGTATTTTTATCTAAAATAAAACTATTCTAATTAACATACAAGTAATAAATTTTACAATTTAAAGGATATACATATATGTTTTTTTTATTCGTAACAATAAATACGAAGGTTAAGTCAGGAAATTCCAAAAGAGTATATTTTTTTATAATTTCGGGAGTGATTTACACATGAATATTTATTTTATTGTTCTGCAAATGAATACATCATTATAGGAGCATATTTAATTATCTTTGAAATAAAAGAACTTAGAAGATACAATCAAGTCACAATAGATCTTCACAAGTTGCAGAGACATCAGGAGCTTAAATATTATAGCACCAACCCTTATTTTAAAGAATAAGAAATTTTATTGTAAACACATTGTTAACATATTGCGATTCAATTCAAAACATGTGCATTTTTATGTTTAAATGAAAAAAACAGTGCTACAATTTACATAAGTAACGACTGAATATAAATAAATATCATGTAATATAAAATAGTGTTAAATTAAAATAAACACATGTAACAAAAAAGTCATGCCTAAACACAGGAAATTCCTAGCCAGTCGGGACCTGAAGCAATTAACCTCTGTAATTTCATAAAACAGTGAATTAAATAAATAAAAAATATCTTTGTAATAGTGATTATATAAAAATTGACTTTAATTTGACTTAAAATTTAAGTAAAATAATTTATTTTGTCATTACAGCTAAGTTCAAATGTTTTAAAGGGGTGAAGGGTACTATATTTTTCCTAAACATCACATTATTCTTCCAGTTTCGCACTTTCTCCAGGAGAGAATTTAATGCATGAAGGCCTGCAAACGCCAAATTTGGTACGCCGGTTGCGTGCAGGTGTAATGACTTTTCCTATCAGAGTAGATGTGGTTATTCTTAGAGTAAAACATCTGTCAGCTAGTTAAACTGCAATGCAAAGTTCTTTTAGATTTTCCGGAGCAGCCTTGCGACTTATGCATAAAGCAACAGAATTTGTAATAATTTCACTTTCTGGTAAAAACGTGGTCAGTGTATGTATCACTGAAATTATATATCTGTGGTAATTACTGAATATGTAGGTATATTTTCTAAAGATTAGTTGACTTTCATTTAAAAAAACGCTTGTTTTGACGCAAATATGAATCTTTGTCATCGCAATTTCCACCCAAGTAAAAATCTTAAGTTTTAAAGACATACAATAAAATAGGCTGGTAGCGTGTCTTAATAAATATGTGTGTAATTATACAGTTAACCCAGGTTATGAATACGTCTCCAAGAATAATGTTTAACAGAAGATCTTTTAAAGAATATAATAGGTATACTTCTTTTAATGCTTTCATAGTGGTAGAGGTACTATAGAAATAGATGCTCATGAATACGCGTAAAGTTGTTTTGCCTTTTTTGTATGATAAACCGAAAGTACTAACAGATACGAGTACGGAGAGAACATTACAATATTAACAATATAATGCAGAATGACTCAGAAGCAAGAAAAGTTGTATTACATGGGATTTGATAAGAAAATATAATTGTATTTATTTATGCTGTCTTAAGTTCGTATAAGCTAAAAAAAAATTATTAACATTTAAACATTTTTTTACAGATCTAAAAATAATTTATTTTAAAGTTTACTAACAACAACAAAATTCTTAAAATAATTCAAACTTTACAAGACTGTTTTTTTCTTCAATCAGACATTAGCTCTTTTATTCAATGGTATATAGTCAATAGATGAGAACTAAATATTAAAAAATACAAAATAATGTAATTTCGTAGAACAAAACAACCAAGTTAAGTCCATCAGAGATTTAGGAGTTGTTTTGGACTACAAACTGACATACAGTATAAAGTAAATAAATCAATGAAATTATTTGGCTTCACAAACAGAATATCCTCTGATTTTACTAAATTAATACTTAATTTTACTAAATTAGGACATTAAATGTCCGCACTATCAAAACTCTTTATCGCTCAACTGTTCGCCCTCTTCTAGAATATGCCTCCGTGGTCTGGTCTCCATTCTATGTGAATCGCATAAATCACATTGAATCAGTCCAACATCGCTTGCTTCGAAAAGTAGCGTGGATGCTTGGATTAGAGAGAGGTAACTATTCATGTGCTGATATTGAGTCAATGTTGAATATTTCTAGTCTACAAAAACGTAGAACTAATATTGACTCCATATTACGCAATTAATTAATTTCATTACGCACAATTATACGATCAAAGATAATTCCATATCACGGTGCACCAAGATTAGAGACAGGAGTTATTCTCGATAGTCAATTGCTGTTTGGGTCTCACATAAATTCTATCTTTGAAAAAGCTTACCAAATGCTGGGCTTCATTTCAAGAATTTCCAAACCCTTTAAAAAACCTAATACAATGAAGACTCTTTACAACACTTTTGTATGCAGTAACTTAGAGTTTGCATCTGTTGTGTGGAGCCCACAATACGTAACAAACATAGAAAGGATTGAAACTATTAAACGAAAAAACAGATAATCTACCAAACAAAATGGATTTTTTACGCTTGAAAATAGACGCACTATATCTGATTAATGCTATTTATATAAATGATTCAATAATAAAGTAGATTATTTTAACATACTCTCCAAAATTAATTTGTATGTCCCCTTTCGCGTGACAAGAAATAAGTACATATTTATTCCATCTGCCGGACTGTAGCACTTACTATGCACATCACTTTTTACTCTTTCGTTCTTGCTCAAACTATAATTCTATTTTTTCATCGTTTAATATATTTAACATGCCCCTTAATTTATTTAAATATACATTAAGACTCATTCTTTCTGACTGAGATACGCTCCCACTTGCTATTGAATGATGCTCACGCTTACACACACCTGAACACTTACTCCCACACAAATACACACTTTCATAACTCTACACTTAGTCTCACAAATACACGCAAACACGCTACGAACAAACTACCACAATTTTATAAGTATGATTTTTATTTGGAAACTTCGCTGGTCTGTCTTTAAATCTCATCTTTTTTGTGTGATTTAATCATTATTGACTAAATGTTTCTGTAAAATAAATAAATATATATATATATTGAATATCAAATGGTATAATCGATGTTCCATCATTACTGGGACAGGTAAAATTCCTTATTCCGACTCGTAGGTTAAGAAACAATAAAGTACTGTTCATCGATCAGCACACAAAAAAACTATGGCCTTAACTCTCCAATGACCCATCTTTGTCGTATTGTTAACTCAAGACAAGAAATGGACTTTTTTATTTAGGTTTATAACGATTTGAACGAACACTAAATAAATAGTCCAAACATTGTCTTGATGTCCCTTATATATGTCAATGCTTCTTTTCCTATTTTTTATGTTTTTAACTATTCTTACACTGTAAACTTAATACCCCATGAATTGTAATAAATAAATAATAATTATAATCGCAACCATTCTTCTATATTAAAGTTGCAATAAATAAAATGTACATAATTATGTATTTTACATTTTACATTTTTTTTTTACATTTTTTTTTTTTTGCACCACAACAGGCCAGGAGGCCTAATTACAGTGGTGAATTACATCACAGAGCACCCAGGCTTGAGAAAAATCACATTTTAATTTTTGTGTTCTCACCGGGAATCGAACCCGGAACCTTCCGTGCGTGAGTCAAGCGTCTTGACCACTACACCACGGAGGCCGCCGTATTACTATGTACGTACGTATTACTATAAGAAACGCTGAATTTGTCGGCACTGAAATTGAAAAATTGAAATTAAATTAGGAAACAATATGATCGAACCAAGTATGTACCTGCATCCTATTATAATATAAAACAATTATTTTATCATTTATAGTAACGTTTTTAAAGAAATCATTAAACAAAATTGCAAAACACAAAAAAAACATACACCGCCTATGTGATGTACGGGCTGAGGTAATTGACTCGAACGCAGAAGGTTTCAAGTTCGATTTCTAGTGAAAACACTAAAATTTAATGAGAATTTTTTCATGCTTGAGTGTTCAGTAATTTATTAACCATTGTAATTGAACTCCTAGACTACTAACTAACTACCGGTCGTACTTTTTTTTAGCTATATAAAATCAATTAACATTCAACATTTTAATGATAATATTAACAAAGTCAGGGACATTTAAAAAAATGTTTAATTTATTTTTAAAAACATATTTTGTTTGAGATTTTTTTTTCCTTCTAATTCCTCAGTCTTCGCTTTTTTTACTCTGGTTTCATGTGCATGTTTACCTAAATTTAAAAGAATACTTTATTTCGTTCATCAATTAATGAAAGTTCCAACATTACATTTTATTTGTTGCTTTATTGTGAAAAAAGCCAAATCCACATTGCGTCGTTTACCTTATATACAAATAGCTTAAATCTTATATGTATGTGAATGATAAATTTAAGAATTCTTCTGATTTCGTACAAATTATTACTTTCTTCTTTAGTCTGCGCGAGTAGTCGTAAAAACGTCGCCATCACACTTTTAAAATGACTAAAATTCTAATGAGAATATACAAGTTTTTTATGATTCAGAAATTGCCTTTTATACGTATTTGGTATTGCGCATGCTTGTAGATACGCCAAACCTCAAGTGATATTATATAAAAAACCTATTGACTATTTAGAGGCGGATAGACCATGAAAGGAGAATTGTTAAAAGGAAAATGTTCCAGGAGAATAACTAAGCGGATGTATTATGTGTGAAACGACCATAATCTGCCAGACGAGTTATTAATTGCTATAAAAAAACACGTATTTTTACTGTCAATTTCTATCAGTGCATTATAACATTGACGTTATTTGAATAATTGTAAGTGTATAAAGAATAAAATATATAAACAAATAAATAAAATGACAAACTTGGAAAAGACTATACTAAAATGATACAGAAACCGATTAAAAAAAAACCTATTCCCCAGTAATAAAATATTCGAAATAAGACACGTTTATCTTTATAAATATAATTCCTCTGTACGTGTGATGTCACCGTACTCCTCCTAAACGGCAGACCGATTTACGTGCGGTTTTCAGAGAAACATAGATCTTTGCGCTGTGCGTGTTCGTAGATATTAAAATCTTCCATAGAATATGTAAAAAAGAAGTTAGGAGCATAAATGTTTAATTCATCGATCTACCAGGGTTGCATTCGAGTATAATGCATTTGCAAAAAAATGGAAAGATGTTGTTTTTTTGTGTTTAAAAATGTTTGTTTTTAAATGTTTACAAACAGCATTTGTTTTTTGTGGATCTCAATCAGATTCTTGCCTTAAATTCCTTATAATTTTTACCCATTTGTTTTTTTTTTTGGATTTTTGATAACACTAAAAAAATATTAAATTCAATACATTTTTAAAAATCGTATTCCTACATAAGTACACCCTTTTGTTGGTGAGACGACCGGAGTTTGACGTTTGCAAAAAGAATTCCATATTTGAAAAAAATGTTATTTTATGTTTTGGAGTTCAACTATAAACAAGTACCTTCGTACCTACTTAAATGATTTATTTTAATATTATCCATTTTAAGTTTTTTAATTTAATCACAAACAAGTAGTTGGGAACCTACTAATCAATGAAGTCTTTTTCCAAGCTTATAGCAGGGAAGCCAACGTTCGGGCAGGACAACGTCTGACGGGTCCGCTAGTTTAAATATAGTATTAATAATCATATCCTTTAAATACACAACATGATTTCTCAAACTGGAATGTTAAATTTGCATGTTTGCAGAAAATAAACAATACAATAAATAGCTGATTTACTTCATCATCTTTTAAAAATTTAATTTTATTTTATTAATGAAAACCACGCCGATATAAAATATGGAAAACTAGGAGTTCCAAAAAAAGGGGTTTTTTTTATGTGAAATAATCAAATGTTACTTTTTTGATTGTATGAAAAAATTAAGACATTTGTCCAAATACGAAGACGTTACTATGATTTAATTTTAAAGTATATAGTTTCGTTGCAACTAACCCTGAAGAGTCAAAATAAAGTTCACTGAGTCACAAAATAGAGAGCAAAAAACAATATTTAATAATTTCAAAAATGATTACGGCATACGCAATTAAAATAAGTCGCACATGAGTAATTTCGAGGTCACAAACTTACAACATGATAATTTGCTATTTCAACATCTGGGATACAATTCATAGATTTAAAAAATCCTGAAATAATTATTGGAGATGTTTAAATGTGATTGAATCTACTTTTAGTAATAATATTAAAGTATTTACATGTTGTTCTTGTAGGTTGGAGATGTCAGTGGCGAGAAGTGTTTATTTTTTATTTGTAATCTGCAAAAGATGATAATTTATTTGTTCCTACATATATGTAGGTACATATGAGAAATAAGTAAATGGGTATTTTTCTGTGGTTCTTTGAACATCATCTCTCTGTCGAAGCAGTTGAGAACAGAATATTATTACTAATATTCTATCAAATCAACTCAAACAGCACTACACTATTCTACATTATTTCAATACAACATTTGTACAAAAGTTTATTAAAAATACTATTATGATATTCAGTAGGAATTATTTTCATTTTAACTGAATTGCCAACACGAAGCACTCGCCGAGTCCTTCTACAGATGAACAATGCCAAAAAGGGCAGCGTCGAGCGCCACATGTCCTTTGTCATATTATGTCAATTATATAATATTAAAGAAAAACAATCCTTAGGAAATCATGTTCGAAATACAATTTTTAAATAGACAATCTTCAAATAATATCTGGAACCGGAAAGCTTTCACAAGAATGAAAAACACAAAGTGGGTTTTAAGAATTTAAATACACTCTACATATTTGTATGCAGAAATAAGCTGATGTGATTTGCTCGTTCACTAGAAACGGGCTGGGCGTTGGGCGCCGATATTTATATTTATTTTGGATGAATATATAAACGGCGAGGTAGTTTATAATAAATAATATTTATTTTATTTACTTTCCTATAAATATAAGTACTATAAAATATTTTTATCGATAGTCATATGTAATGGTAAGCAGCGCGTAATCGCTTATATGGACGATTCGTCCCTGCGAGATATAGCATCGAATTAAGGAGTTGTTTGAAGAGAAATGATTCCACGAACATAGGCCAAAGAATGATTTCACTCCTGTGGACGCCATAACAAGCGATGAATTAAGCCACGACTTGTTGCACCTGAGGTACACGGGTAGTTGGTAGTTAGCTGCCGTTAGACTTGGAAGAGGAAGGAACTTCCTACTGTGATATTAGCCACCACACGAACTCGTCCATACTTCGTTCTCTCGCCAACCGACTGGTCAGAGCGTGAAGCGAATCAGCCAGCAATTATTCAACAAATTATGATAAAAGTCACCCTTCCGTGTGAGCTGAGCGTAAATTGCTCCCATAACTCACGAAGATCTTTATTACACAACAATGAAATAAATTAATGACGGAGGTATATAATATGCATTAATACATCAAAGTATTCTGCATTTTACGTATCAAGATTCCTTAAAAAAGATCAAGCATTCTAATGATTGCCAGTATCATCATCATTCCCTTGCCGCACCTGATGGTGCATAGGGCACTGCATTGGTACACCAATTGCAGCGTATCTTAGTAATTTTTGCTACATGAAGGTGAGATGATCAGTCTTACACTTCATGTACCAGTCCAGGGACCATGAAATATTCTAGTGTAAAAACACCCCCTTTTAAATCAATATTCACATCAACCATGTCGGGAATCGAACCCGAGACCTCTTGCATGGTAGACAAACGCCTTGACCATTACGCTACGAGGCCGACTGATTGCCAATATAATATGAAAGAACTTTCCAGTTTAAGATAAATATAAATTAGTTAAGTACATAACGTTTTTTTAATGTTTGTTTTTATAAAAGTGTTCAATGAACAACGGCTCCTAACAAAAAAACAGAGATTATTAAATTTTCTTAAATTATATTATTAGGGCGTAACTTGATTTTTGCCAGTTTTAAGGAGAGCGAAATAACGAGTTTATTAAAATAAACTAAATACCATTTACTAACGTAAATACATGTTTTCATTCAAGAAATATCTATTAGATTGCCATTGAGATGATTTGAAAAAATATTTTTTAAGAAAACTTCGTTAATTGAACGTTTTTTTTCAAAAAAGTCGTGTTTTACGTCTCTATGTATAAGAAAGGCGTTATTATAGTTACGACCTTATGAGATAAAAATGACAAAACACAAAAATTGTTAGTTAGTTTACCACCCTTATGCTTCAATAAAGTTTTGTGCGATATGATCGTATATGAAAATAAAATAGTTTGTAAAATGTGTGTTGAAGTTTTCCAATTTGCAAGCCGCATGTAGAACATACGTCCTTATGCTGAGTACATGTATTATATATTTAACAAATAGTATAGGCGTATGATGAGTTGCTGTATGCTATTGGACTTGGAGCATACTGTCATATACCAAGGTTAGTCAATATGCTTCGTACGGTAAATATAACTTCCGCCTTTATAAACCTGGCTATCTTAAAAAGTAATTATAAATCAAAAAAAGGGTTTCATGAGTCTATTAATAAAAAATAACCTTATTAATTGGCGGCCTCCATGGTGTAGTGTTTAAGACGCTTGACTCATACACGAAAGGTTCCGGGTTCGATTCCCGGTGAGAACGCAAAAATTGAATGTGATTTTTCTCAAGCCTGGGTATTCTGTGATGTAATTCACAACTGTGATGGGGCCTCTTTGCCTGTTGTGATGCAAATTCCCATTTTCTTATGGTGAGTTATTTACAACTCGTTGAAAATGGACCTCAAAATTAAATATTTGGGTAAATGGCAGAAATATGAAATGGTGTAAAGGACAAAGTGTAAATTTATTCATCAATGTTTTGAGTATGCCAGAATGTTAGTAGACAGGCTGGATTTCCTGCTTAGGTAGTTATTAGGATCTTCATTTGTTGCAACAGAAAGGGAAAATATTTTCGAGAAGGGAATACGGAAGTGTAGGTATTTACAGGGCTTATGACCTGTAATTGGCGGGTTTAAGTGGCCACTTTTCACAATGTGCAACATTGTGCCGTGGTGTAGTTGGTTAGACGGCTAACGATTCGATTCCCGCTAATTGCAAGAAAAAAATCCAAGATTTTTTTATCTCAATTGGTATGGGTGTTGTGTATTTTTCACTACCTCCTTCCATATCCCCTCTATCCCACCTGCTGACAAGAATCAAAATAGAGGCTTAGCGGGTTATTCCTTTAATAAAAAATATATTTAAAATAATCACAAGAACGCAAATATTTATTTTTCTTAAAAAAAATAAATTGATAAATAAAATAAAATAAAATAATTAAAAATAATAAGCGTATTTTTTGTCCAAAAATGGCTTACGCCCAAATGCTTCTGATCGTAACAAATTTAGGTTTGAAAATAAAAACGGATGTTTTTATTGTTATATATTTAAATGCAAAATGCTATTTCAAATGTACGTATTATTACGGGTATCACGAAGGTGATGACCAATGTCTGCACATATTACGCGATCGTGAAAACACAAAGGATATCCTGTGCCATTTACAGCCAGCGTTTTATCAACGCTGATAATTCAGTTGGGTAAACCTGACATTAATAATGTCCCGATTTACTTGCAACGGATGATCTGTGTACGAACGCCTTATCCGCGCGAGATACGCTTCCTATCGCGTTAAGTTCGGTTCAAGATCACGCCGAGGACACGAATATGTTGCAAGAGTTGAGAAAAGCGTGACTCTTCACCAGATGTCAGCATCACGCGTCGGTTACACAACTCCTCTGGTTCGCCCACGCCGTAGCTGATTCGGGAATGGGATGTCGAGGGCGGCTCGACTGTTTTATCGGTTCTCGGCTTGTATTCGCGCAGCTGTGACATTCTCGAGGCTTTCAGGGCCGAAGATCGCCGTGGGCGAAAAAATGAACGCCGCAAGACCGGACGCCATGCCGACGTCTCGCGCCCTATTGTTCTAAATAAAATAAAAAGGAAATTCAAACGCTGTCCGCATTAAAGCAGCGGCGAACGTCCTTTGTTCCAGATTTGCAAAAAACCGGTGCCATCCTTTGCCATTAGGTCGCATATATGTATGCAATATGCTGCGAGTCTACTTTCCTCTTGTTTTGTCTGGGTGGGAGCGAGTTTAGTTTTTGTTTTTCAGTTTGAAATGGCGAGCGACCGAAACATATGCTGCGGCTTTCCAGTTTTTATAAATGAATACATAATGCATGACGGTTCGCGTCGCACTTTCTGCTAGTTTATTCACTATGATTTATTATTTTTCCAATAGTCGTGACCAGCTAAGACCACAATTAGATCGAAGTACTCGTATCAAAATCCACCCTGGTAAATTTCATAACTCTGAGATAAAAACCGAAAACAAAAACACAGTAAAATAAAAATTGAACTGCTTCATTCTCATGTTGAGTAACGGCCAGCTATTTAAAAAAAGTAACGGCAATTAATTATCAAGTTTTGGTCAAAATGGATAAATGCGTTGTACGAAACAAATGACTATTAAAGTCTATTTTTGCAGGGCAAATGGGCCTAAATAACATTGAATTAAGCAACTAACCCGATATATTATAACCGCAGTTCAATTTTTAGGTTTTTTTACTTAAAATTTTACAAATATTGACTGGTTTAAGTTTGTTTTTTGCTTTATCCAAGCGATGCCAAAGTGTGATGTTTGCCCGCTAATGATGATAAGGTGGATGAGATTTTATATGTATCCTAATAAGGACGTCGCTAGTCTGCATAATTTCCTAGAAAAGGAGGAACAGGACCGCGTGCAGGAACTGCAAGCGGGTTGCGCATGCTCTTGCCTATTATCTAATAGGCAGTAGAAGCGTTCGATTACATATGCAAGCATGGCACCATTAGGCATTCATCTATCGTGTCACAGCCCATACAGATGCAAATCTGACTGCGGTCGGACGAAGTATCTGGAATATATAATATCTACCGATGGTGGCCGCAGCGGACTGATTGCAAATAGTTGTATATGGCTAACCGCAATACTTGTTAGAGGTAACTCAAAAATCAAATCCTGGAACAAATGGCTTAGTTAGATGCCAAAGAACATTTTCTTTAATTGTTTCCGCATTTTCGGCTTTATGTTAATCTTACTTAGATTTTTGTAGGTCAAAAAATAATTATTATCGTCATCCGCCATTAGTATTATTTAAAAATGAATTATTAACAAACGAATGAAGTACCGGTTTAACATAAATTTTTATTTTAATCTGGGAAAAATAAGGATAAAGATATTCTATTTCAATAAAATACAGACCAAACTTTCGGAATACAATTTTTCTTGCAAAATGGCCGGCTGTCAAGTTTTCACGTATTGTCACTGATACACATAGCCACTTATTGAGATTTTTTAGAATAATTGTTGGAATTATATGTTGTAACAAATGTGATATTAAACGTGAATAACGTATTTTTTTATATATTTTTATAATACATTTTATATTTGAAGCACTAACTTTATGGTTATTCATTATGATAATATAAATAAAACAACTTATCAAAAATAATTATAACTTCAACTTTAATACTGGATTAAAAATACTTCATGTTGAAAATAAAATATTAAAACGACAACTTAAATATCTAAGAAATTAAAAAAGCAATTCTCAATACATAAAAATTATTTAATAAATAAATAAACAATATTTTCACTTATGTCTAGCTTCGAAAATATTCATAACAAATTACCACCCTTTTAGGGGAAAAAATACTTAATTTGTTGGCTCTAAGTGTAGTATTTAGTAAACATAGAAAAAAATAAAATAGGAAATAATTAATAAGTTACGTAAGCCTTGACGAAGAAGCTTGTTTGCTTTAAAACTAGTCGGTCAAAATAAATTTAAAAATTGGTGGTTAAAAACAACGGGAATAAAATGGAAAAAATATGATACATTATGCAGTGCAGGGCTTGTACTTTGTTCGTAAGATTATTAAATAAATTATGATATCCGATAAATGACTTCTAGTTTTAATACGGAAACTGCACGAACGGGCATAACTTAAACTAAAAAAGCCTACGAGCACGAAAAACATAACTTAAGCTAAACGATTGTGAAAGTCTTAAATACACTGATACTCGTATTTAGATAATAATAATTAATATTTTCTGGCAGAATTTATTTTAAGTTAGTCACGAGCGATATAACCTACAAAATTAAATCAATTTGATTTCATTTTCATTATAGAAGTAAAACACAAATGATACTTAAATTCTCAAATTTGTAAAAACCAGTTGCGGTTTTCTTGCTTTTGCGTCATCTTCGAAACTGGTGTGACGATTTAACCACAAGGCGACCAGAACCTTTAAACCCCTTACTGGTCCAATGTCGAATTTAATTCTACATCAATTTTTTCCATATATCATACTTTGGGGAATTATAAAATGTAGATAATAAGGCCATGACTATGTACATTTCAAATATAAATCTCGTTTTTACTACCAATCGAGTTTTTTTTTTTAATGAAAATATATTTTCTGTAATTTTCTAAAGTTCGATATATGGAAAAAATCGATGTCGAATAAGACTCGACATTAGACCGGTTAGGGTTAAAGAAACAAAAATAAATCTAAATTAATTTAGATGCATATTATTCAAATGTATAATTCAATGCAATGTAGGTACATTTTAATACATTTATCGAATAACATTCATGAGTTTGTAAAAATTTTCGTAGACGAGGACTAGAATAAACCCCCTAGGGAATCATTAATATTAACATATTGCAACTTTGATGGAGAACAAGTTACGACCCGATTTTCATATAAAATGTTATCTATTCGTGCTGTACTACGTTAATCTTTCTTTGTATAGTTCGTCTTTTTTATTTGTTATGTTTATTTAAGATTTTATTTATTTATGCATACATAGAATTTACGTACATATAAGGGCAGGCATATTGCTTTAAGAGGCGATTTCTTCTCCTACCCAAACTCTTTGATTTGAGAAAATAAAAACATAGCATTTAAACACAATATCCAGTTTAATTTTATTTTTAGTTAAATAAGAAAGTACAGATTTTTTTATTTATTTAAAAACAGAAAATAACTAAAGATCTTCTCTATTATGAAGAGAGAGATAAAAGTGGGAAGGAAAGAAGAAGGAAACGGGAAAAAAATAAAATATTCAGATAGTGGGCATATTATTCCAGAATCGAGCAATTACTACTGTATAATAGGAGGCAAACATATTGAAGCGGTGAATGGGTATTGAAAGGGTTCTCTTGTTACTAGAACAAAGAAATAAGCCGTGCTGTGATAGAGATTTAAAAAACTATCTGAGAAAAACAAACTAAGTGGAATTTTTCAAAATATTTTAAAGAAATGATAGAATGTGAATGTTTCTTTTTTGCCTGATTTGCCAGTGTAAACGCATGCGATATAGGGTTAGGTGGTCAAATTTGCGAAGGTAAAAGATATGATGTAAACGAACATTCTGCAATCGTTATCAAGCAGTTCAGAATATTTTTTTTATGGGATTTTTTGTTCGCAATAGCATAAGAAGTTTATTGCCTGCTGTGAACATTTTAATACTAGGATTGACTAATATCTGGGTGTCGATGATGTTAATTAACATGGCTGTGCACATCGCATCGGAATCTGCACCGAGTGCAACCGCCTACGTAATCCGGTGAGTGAGCGCATGCAAAATAATACTATTCCAGCCATAATAAAAGTGGTGTGTGCGTACAAGCAACATGGCGCTACACGGTCATATAAGGCGAGAGCTCGTGGTGGTTGACCAATGGTAATCTGAGAAAATGAACACATTGATAAACCGCTTTACGAACAAAGGCGGTTCTCTATTGTCTTAAGACATCTGCTTAATTGCGTCAGATTCGATTTTAAATCCGCGTTGCAAGAAAATATGCGATTAAAAAATAAACATTGTAGAAATCATACGGCCTTTGACACACTATACAGAATGTTCATCAAACCTTGTCACATACGAAACCATGATGATAAGAGTATGAGCAAGAAGACATATTGGGACATTGAATTATTTATTTAGAACGAATAAAATTTTGAAAAAAAGAATATCAAAAAAGCAAATGGTTGCTTACTTCTATAGGGCTGAAACGAGGAAAGGGAGGGGGAAGTCTGATACTGCGCCGCGCTCCCCTCTCTTCACCCCTGCAGAAGTTAGCGACCATTTGTTTTCTCAACTACTTTATTTTAAAAAAAAAAAATTGTCCAAAATATTTTTTTAAATATGCTAATATGTCTTCTAGTCCACACTGATTATTGCGGTTTCGGATGCGACAGGGTTTAAAGAACATCCTGTATAATAATATATCGGGTTGTGGTCCTGTGGCTAGTGTCTCGAACTCACGGACCAAAGGTCCGCGGTTCGAATCCCACTCTACCCCAACTCGATTCCATTTTCTAATAGTGAGTTATTTACAACTCGTTGAAAATGGCCCTCAAAATTAAACATTTGGGTAAATCATAAAAACGCAAATATTTATTAAATAAAATAATAATAAAATTCTTTACTGGGAATTTTGAGAAAAAAATCATATTTATATAAAAAATAATATTAATACAATGCGTTCATGCGAATACACTTTGTTGCGTATATGGCCACACTGATGATAAAACGTCAAATTACGTTAAATAAATATAAACACGTAAAAACATAGATGGTTTATTTATTTATTTTATTTATTTCATTTGTTTTATTTGTTTTATTTGTTTTATTTGTTTTATTTGTTTTATTTGTTTTATTTGTTTTATTTCTTTATTTTATTTATTTTATTTAATTTATTTATTTTATTTATTTTATTTATTTCATTTATTTTATTTATTTTATTTATTTTATTTATTTTATATATTTTATTTATTTTATTTATTTTATTTATTTTATTTATTTTATTGATTTTATATATTTTATTTATTTTATTTATTTTGTTCATTTTATTTTTGCACCACAACTGGCCAGGAGGCCCAATTACAGTGGTGAATTACATTACAAAACACCCAGGCTTGAGAAAAATCACATTTATTTTTTTGTGTTCTCATCGGGAATCGAACTCGGAACCTTCCGTGAGTGAGTCAAGTGTCTTGACCACTACACCACGGAGGCCGCCGCGATGATTTTCATTGGGAACGTAATAATTATTATCATGTTTTCAGACAGGCTGAATTTCCCCCTAGGAAGCCATCCAAATGTATATTTCCTAGTAGGTGAATTGGTTTAGCCGGATGAATCTCACCCACATGATAAGGGTTTCATCGCTTTTACTTTACAAAAGTCAACAGATGGAAGGGTTGAGAAAGTGTGAATGTTATACAGTGTGTAAAGTGGCTGTTTAAACCAGCCAATGACAGGTATATAAATGCCAAGACTTTCATATGCCTTTCTCAAATGTGTTTTCCGTCTCTGTTGCAACAAATTTAGATCTCAATAGGAATATATTTATCGACTAAAAAATGTAAAATAATGTGTGTTTTAAATTTTAAAAATACATAAATATTCGAAGATGATAAATGTTGCAATGTTTGTATAGTATTATTCTACCAACTTGACGATACAGTATATTTCACGCATATCACACACACATTATTTTGTGAGAACTTGTATGCGTACGCCTATTGATAAATCTAATACAAACATTATGCAACGCTGTCTGTTAAGACCAACACATTAAGGCTAAAAAACAATCGTGGATTTAAACTCCTGACCACATTTCAAATGAGAGTAATGTAAAACGTTAAATACACACCGTAAAGTGAACTAAACCTTTGAATATGAATTATTGTGAAACGCAATAATAGGCTATTGATTATTGATTCAGTGGTATTGATTATAATGTGTTTTTGGCGTATAATGCCTTACGTCCATATTTTAAAAACGGTTAATATAATAAATCAGGTTAATATGGTCGTCAGAAAAATTGAAATGTTGTAAGCGATCTAGTTTTGTGAGTTGTTTAATAACAATGGAAATTAAATCAAATTTCCTGTTTTATTTAATTTTTCCCATAAATGAAATAAAACACATTTTAAAATGTGTATATGTTTGGTATTACATTATATTGATAAAAGCATATTATGTAAAATGAGATTCAACAACATTTTATAACGTATTACTTTTAACCGGATTAGCTATAGTCCCGCGGTTAGTGTTGCGGATTCACAGATCAAAACTATAACTCAGTTCCATAGAGGGATAACTTAAAAAAATATGTTTTAAGTTATACTATTCATTATATTTAAAAAATATCCTTTTTCAATTTTGTAAAGGTGTAACACTTAAAAACTATTGATTTTCTCATAAAAGATAAATGTTTTCACATGGAAATAAATTTACTTAACAATTTCTCAGCTCCATAACTATAGTCTTTAAAATAAAGCTTGATTAGAATGACAGCTGTCAAACTAATTTCATTAGTGATGGGAAATTACTGATCACTGATCAAATCGATTTTATCAGTTATTTCATGCAATCATGAAACTCTGTTTCCGAAAATTGATTAAAAAAAAACGCAAAAACCAGCCTGTTTTAGTGTATTGAATACAATTATTTACCAAAAATAAGACATTTTTACTTTTTTCGTGAACATTATCAAACGAATTATTTTTTTATTCGATCAAATTACATTGATCAATTTGTCCCATCTCTAACGTTTTTGTAAAATGATGTAAACTTGTAAGAACGCCTTAAATAATTAGGTTTATTTTAGTTTTTTTTTAGTTCTAAAGCTGATTTTATATATTTATGTTGATTCATACGTCAAGAATTGTATTAAAAAAATAAATTAACTTACTAAATACGAATGATTTTTCATGTGTCAATATAAATCACTCCCTAGAAGTTACAACAAAGTTTTGTCGTCAGTTTTTCTGACAACTGTCATTCTAATCATTTTACATTTTAAGGACTATAATTAAAACTCTGTGATAATTTGTATAACACCTTTAATCCTAAAACTAGTAACCGTTGTGTACATATTTTACATAAATATATTGATATATACTACACTTAAGGTGATATAAATAATTATTTGTTACAAATCAATTTAGGTCTGTCAAAACTTTGGTCAGCCATTACTCAAAACTGGCAATTTCTAGTTATTTCCGTGTAAAACTGAGCCATCAAAAGGCCCAAGGTTCGTACCTGCGTTACCACAACTTGATTCCTATTTCATAAAAGTGAGTTATTACACTAAATGTAATTAAATAGTTGTAAATAACCACTTACCGACTTTTCTATGTCTACCGGTTTCAAGACGTACCCGTCTCTTCGTCAGGACACCAATGAAACCAACATGCAAACCATCATGCAAAACCCTCTATACACCTTAACCATAGTTGTTGCACAAAAATATAAAACCAACACGACATGCATTTTAATAAGCGCATGCACTGATTAGGACAAGCATACACTGATTAAATTGTGAAAATATTCTATGTTGTTTGAGAAATAGTTGAAAAAAGGTAGAGGAGGTGGAGGGAAGGGGTGAGCTTAAGAGGTTTAGGGTGACCATTACAGTAGAACATTATATCAAATGACTATATTGAAAGGTTGTTTGATTATTGATCAAAGCAACATTATTTTTTAAAGCTTTCCTAATGAATTCCTTCCTTGAAACATCGAGTCGACCAGACACAAGACCATTAGAGAAGCCATCGCGTAGAAAACATAAGTCAAGGGATCTGGTCACACAAAGAAATGCTGCTCCTACTTCTACTACTGTCACGCTATTTTCCCGGAGGGGTAGGCAAAGAGGATGGAACGCCACAAACGTCTATCTTAAAATACATTTCTAGGTTCTTTCACATTCATACACATTGTCATATATGCCTAGACATGACCAGATTTGATATTGTAGTTTAACTAATCATCCCTCGTGTTTTTCTTTACCGCGCATTCTCGCCATATGTATCTGTTTTGCCTCAGAGTAATAATTTTCTAGAGAAACTCTTAAGCTCGATTGCACTGAACAAAAATGTTCCAAAATTTCTGTTTGGTTTTTAGTTTAACAAACGTTTAATGGATGGTTTTGGTTTGCGCCTTGAAATTTTCCTACGGCCCGTTGTGTTGCAGATTTCTGTCACTAACTTTGTTGTCGAAAATTATAGAATGTTTTTTTTTTGTATGGGCGACTCTATTAGGTTATCTCTTTAAGGTTTTATCATTCATTCGTAATGTATCTATCAAAATTACACATAATCAGAACAGGGGGACCAACCGACCCCAGCGCCTACTTGTATAAACCTGGCGTCACAATAATAAAAAGTTGGAAGTGTTTATAATCGTGCAATAATTTATTCATATTATCGCGTAAACATTTTTTACTTATTCATGCATTTTATTCATTTTTGATAGCTCACTAAATAATAAGACCGTTGTATTATGTTTTTTTTTACATGTTAAACAATTTTAAAATTTAATAACAAAAAAAGGAAAATATTTCTTTCGTCATTTTTAAGACAACAAAGAATATGTATTAAATAGCTCTAATAAAACTCGAGTTGGTATATAATTTTTTTTTAAATAAAATAAAATATTTGAGTTGTCGAATTAAAATTGATCCATTGGGAACTTCTCTTTTTTGAATAAAGATACTGTATTATTAATTTCGACGGTACACACGAAAATTAGAAGTTCGGAATTTCTTAATGAGATCACATGTCATGCCCGTCGACCATTAAAGACTTCACGATTTATATATTATCAGCATATACGAGTATGCAACTAGTCCGTAAATTCAGAAGTCCAATTTCAAAAGGCGGATTTTTTCCGACAGTGAAATCATCATTACAAAATACATTACGAAAATCCTTGTCCGCCATTGTGGCTTGTGGCGCATGCGCGCAGTCAGCGTACGGCAGACCAGTTATGGCGCGCGGTAGATTACCTCCTCTAGTGCAGGGATGGCCAACATGTCAGGCCTAAGATTATTTTTTCCTGTCCAGAGTCTGCCGTGCGATCCACCGATTAGTTTTCATAAGAGTTTTATCATTGACATTATTATAGTTTTATTGGAAATGTATTTTTATATTTTGCATCCAATAAGATCAGATAATTAAACAAAATCCGCTATTTTTATACGTTTACTTTATAAAGAAAAACACAGTAGAAATTTTCGTCAGAAATATATAACAAGAACAGTGTCAGGTATACGGTTGAATAAGGACAAATATACAACTATCAATCATGACCATTTTATTAGGAACTCCGATAAGAATCTGATTCATCAGCAAAGGCAACACTTCTACATTGGATTTCAAATATACAACTATAACATACGAATGTGGTAGTGTTGTCAAGCTAAAGAGAGTTATGGCTTCGTTTCTTCACGTATTATTTGGTTGGAAGGAGTCGGAGGAACTAATAACTAATAAAAGAATAAAAAAATATGGTAAAAAATATATTTAAACTTATAATATTAGAAATCAAACACTGATTTGAGTCTACTGAACACTTTATTTTATTTTTACAAATATAAAAAATATAAAAACAAAAAACTATTTTGTTTTTAAAATAAAATAAAGTGTTTAGTAGACTCAAATCAGTGTTTGATTTCTACTATTATAAGTTTTAATATGAATTTCTGCAAAATAAACACCAAATCAATCGAATAAAAATATTTGTTTATGTCTAAGTGCAAGGAATATTATGTGTTACAAAAAACAAATTTGAAGTTAGAAAAAGAAAATAGCTTTTGCTATTCTGTTGACGAAATAAAAAAAAAGTGTTTATGGTTTTAAAAAAACTCTTGTCGGTCTTAGTACAGAGCACCTACATTTCATAGTTAGACTGGCAATGTAACAATAAAATATTTATTAATATTTATTTATTAATTCATAATTACACTCGTTTACAGACTTATGAACATGAGCTGTGCCTGTTTTGAGCCATAATGATTAATAAGAAAAAAATACCTAGTAAAATAAATTGAATTATAACAACGTGTGATGCAATAGAATATCAATCAAGAAAAAAAGTATAAATAATAAAAATTCAAACAATAAATAATAACATCCAAAGAAAAAAAAACATAAAAAATAATCAGATATAAATGTTAAAACATAAATCATACAAATTTATTCACATTCATAAATAAATAAACAAACAACAGAATCATTAAAATCACAACAAAATAATACAAACACATAATTGAAATGATAATTCAGATATGGTTTTAAAAGTTAGAAATTAAAGTTATAAAAAATATACCAAATAACAGTGAGTACTAAAGTAAATAATGAAAAATATCAAAATAATAAGATATGTATGGGCAAACAAAAGTATGGAAGAAAAGCAGATTAGAAATGAGTTAATAAAATACACGTATCTAGTATCTACTCTTAACCTGTATAATTGAATGGTTCTGTTTTTTTATCGTGAACTGTTTTTGTAAACGAAAAAGTAAACTGAAATTAATTGTAAGTAAACACTAAATTATTCGTTTAGGCATTCCATCTGTGCATTTTGCAAGGATAGCACAATCCACACCAATAAAGGTTTTGGCCCTTTAACTTCACAAAAGTCAACAGATGGAAGTTGAAAAAATGCTGATTCTTAGACATGGCCAGAATGCTGATTGTTACACAGTGTGTAAAACAGCCACTTAAACCAGTAATAACAGGACATAAGCCCTGTTAATTCATAAACTTCCATATTCCCTTCCCAAAAATATTTTTCCTCTCTGTTGCAATAGCATTTTTTTTTTTGCCTTGTCGCGATCGACAGGCCTAATGGCCGCGATCGACCGGTTGGCGACCGCTGCGCTACTTAAGTGTATTTTATTCTTATTTCGAAATGCGCTAGCTAACTTAGACGCAGAACTATCTATAGACGTATTGTTTTGTATATATATATGCAGCTAAATACAGACATGTCCATATATATACTCTATTTAACTGAAATGTTTTTCCCTACTATTTTCCACGCCCACGATTTCAGGAGAATGCAGAATGCTGGCTACTGGCTCACCAAGATGCTTACGGGTCATGGTGGGTTTATGAGCTACCTGCATTGCTTCAAACTCTCCAAAAACAGCTGCCTATGCGACGATGAAACTCCTCAAGATGTCCCTCACCTGTTGATGCATTGTCCCTTTTTCAGTTGTCAAAGACAACAGCTGGAGGCACGATGCAGAAGCCTGGGTTAAGATCTATGCAACATCCCATCGGTGATAGGCAATAAACAACTCACACGAGAGGTAGTATCATACATGGTCAACCAAAGTAGGAAACAAAATGCCAAACACTCCTCTAGTGGAACGGAAGGCCTGTCGACTACTGCCAACATGCCGGCTTCCCCTGAAGAGTTTTAAGTAGTTTCCTCTGCACATGAGCAAAGGCTGAGAAGTTCATGATTGGCCCACATAAGTATATCCCTCCTGATCCCAACAGTTTAGTTAAATTTAAAAAAAAATAATTGCAGAAAAATCAACTTTTTCAAATATAAACCTTGTACATTATAAGCAAGGTAAATAATAAAGCAACTTCCATATAAAATAAATAAAAAACTCTATTTAGGCAATTCCCTAAAATGAGTGCGGTGACTACATATTATCATAGAACCAGTTAAAATAAAAGTTATGTTTAAAAGTTTTGTTTTAAATTTAGTTTAATTTTAAATAATCATTTATATTTTTTTAAAACATTTTTGTCAAAATGGGTAAAATAAGTCGTTTTAAATAAAGTTTTATAAGTAATTAATACTTTTTTTGGCCATTTTGATGATTTTATTTAAGACTAAAGAAAAATGTAAACATATAAAAAAGACTGGATTTAACTTCCTGGCGAGCTGTTAACAAAAACATATTACAGCAGAGACGATGAAAATTGTAGAGAATTTAATATAGAAGTCTAGGCATCTACAGGACTTATGACCCGTCATCGGCTGGTTTAAGTGGGCACTTTATACACTGTCTTACATTTACCATTCAATATTGTGGATATATTCACCTGGTCCATGAAGAAGTATAGAAATTGAAAAAATAAAATTTTCAGACGTTGCCTAGTATGTAGGTGAAATAATTAATTTAGATGAATCTCAGCCGCATAAATAAAGGTTTAAGCTCTTTAACAGCACAAACATCAACAGATAAAGGAATTGAAGGTATATAGATGTTCACATATGGGCAGAATGGTGAATGTTACACAGTGTGTAAAGTGGCCAATTAAATTAGACAATGACAGGTCATAAGCCATTTAGATGCGTAGACTTCTATATTACCTTCTCTTAAATGTTCTTCATCTCTGTTGTAATTTGTTATGTAAACCTATATATTTCTTACATGAATGATTGCATGCGTAATGTGACAATCTGTTTAATTTTTTTCTGGCAGTGTTTTTTTAAGCTTGTTTAATAATGGGACCCCCTTACGAATAGAAAAATAGCTGGTGATTCCCCCCCCGCCTAGAACTAATTTTTGCCTTGTTCGGGAAGGTCGCATTTACGAGCAATGCAAAGGCGTAATAAAACTGAGGTCCTGGAGGGGAGGGGGCGGTGCCAGATTTTTTAACATCTGGCGATACCTGCCTCTTAGGATGTCAGTTTTTCATCCCTTATTTACTTTTGCCTTGCTTGTACACGTGACCCACAGGTTCACACGTTGAATAACTCTGGTTTAGGGCAAAGCATTAAAAAAAAATTTTTTGTTAATATTATTAATTGAATCGGCATCCACTTCGTAACGTTTCATTATAAATTTTTATGAAAATAAAAATTATACAATTTTATTCTTTAACAAGAACACAACTACAGTTTCTGAGAGTACTCCTCCCATCGAAGAGTGATATAAAGCTCCTTATTAACCTTTCATTTCACCCGCCGATGAAAGGAGTGCTCTCCCGAAACTGTAGTAGTGTTTTTGTAAAATAATAAAATTGTATTACCCTAATGACCAAGATTTATTTTTATAATAATTTATGTTTTTTATTATTTCGGATATTTCAATATGTTTTAATTGATTATAAAAATTAGTTTTCTGTATTAAATGTACATATTTACTAATAATTCATTTAAAAAAACTTTTTTTTGTATATATTGCTACTCAAGAAAAAAAAACATTTTAAAATATTAAATATTTTCTTTTATTATTATTATTATTATTTGTTATTCTTATGTCATATTTAGTTATTTTTATGTAAACCAATTTTAATCAACACAGGTTTTTATCCAAAGAGCTGAAATACACATAGCCCAACAAAACTTTTATTTATCATTATTTAAAAGTTTGTTTATCATGGATGCGTCTATAGTAATACCTTGTTTATTTATCGTCAGAGCTTCTAACCCCCTTTTAATTATCAATACCTGAATGGATTTTTGGTTGAAATTTATAATGGATATTTTTTCTATTAATGTCGTGTTAATAAGTCAATAAACAGTGTTCAGTTAATTAGGCTTCCTAAGAAATACTGATGGTAAGAATTCGTGATCACATTGATCACTGATTCGATCTGTTATAACAGATAAGAGATGTGTCCATTAAATTAATGCACCATTCGATCGTATTTTAAGCTTTCCATGTAGTAATCTTTTAAAAACAACGTTATAAATCTAATTTAACGACTATCGCTAAAACATAAAGTCTATGAACGTTAATCTTTGAAAGAAATATGTCATAATAAAACATAAAACGAATGTCATATTTGTATATTTAGAATGAATGTCAAATGTGTATTATAAATCGCAAAAAAACAATTGATGTTGATTTAAATGATGTAAAAAGTTATTTTTATTTTAACTACAATTAACAGTCGTTATTCTGTTAAATACTGACCTTTTTAAAAATGCGGATTTTGCATTGAATAAAAAACTCTCGTCTTAGAAAGTGACTTGAAAAATTAATCAGTGAAATTCCTCTATATAATATGTTTATATCTAAAACGTATAGATTGATAACAATTCGATGTTTGGCTTTTATTTATTATAGCCTTACCGGATTTTGTTTAGCTTTAAAATAACAATGATATATTCGCATTAGGTGTTGTGATATGCATACATATTTTAGCGTCATTGTAATTAAAAATGAAATCTGAAATTTTTAACAATTCACAAAACGTAAATGAATTTTTCGAATAAAGCATTATTATTTAAAGCGAAGGTTATTTATTAAAACATATCGTGTATTTAAAAACGTTTTTAATATGTATATACAATAGTTCGCAATTATTGCCCTGAGTATAGAGTTGTTTGAGTGGAGGTAAGTAAATTTTTAGGTTTTTTAACTTGATGCTTTCAGGAAAAAAAATGCTAAATGAGATAAATTTGCCTCGTTATGCAGGGATTGACGCGTTCGTCAACATTTTCGAGATTCTGGATTCGATTCCTGATAGGGTAGGCATAAAATATTGATTTTATGTTGTTTGAACTGCAATTTTTCGTTGTTCCTGGACTGGCATCTCGAGTGTAAGACCTTACTTCGCGTAACAGATAGAAATACGTTTGGTTTACCAATGCATCATCGACTGCAGGAAGGAAAACTGAAAACTGCAGGAAGGAAAACTACAGTGAGAAAATAAGCTTCAGTAAAAATTAAGCGGGCCATTTCTATGGCTAGGTTCGTAAATTTTTATTCAATGGTTTCAGCTGCTAAAAGCTAGTAAAGTTATCTAAATGAAAGTCAAATAAACTAACTCGATAATCCACACTTTGAACAGCAGTCGCTAAGCAAATCAGTTGCAAATTGTAGAAAGTGATTCATGTTTCAATGGTGGTTTTATGAGACGATATGTTATATAAGAACTTATTATTGAGTTCTATATTAGATCCGAAATCAGGATGAAGGCGGAACAAGAAGTTATAGTGACAGAATAAACATAACGTCATTGGTCCATTCTACCAAAAAAAACTAGGTATATACTACAATGACCTTTAAAAGTTTGACTAATCGAAGTATTTACCAAATAATTTGGTGGACTATTCACGCTGAATGTCAGCTGTATTTATGGAACAAGAGTAAAAATCAAGGAATAAATTTTCTGCTATTCACAATTTACATTATTTATAGTTTTGCGGGATTTGTTTCCGAGTAAGACTCAAATAACCGTACCATCACTTTTTTTAGCATTACGCACATTATAAATATATATAATATATATAGTCTGTTTGACATTAAAAAAAGGAATCGATAAATTTCACCGCTCTACATAAATTTAAAAACAAATTTCTTACGTAGGTACCTTATAATGTATATTTAAATGATGGAATCAAAAAGTGATCAAATTAGAAAAATCCGACAACGCAAAAAAATAAATTATTTATGTAACATTTAGCAAAATACATGATAAAAATACATGGTAAAAAAAGGCCAGTTTGTCTCAAACCTAAAAAAATAATTTCTTATTGTGTACAGTTTAAAAAAATATTTTATTAACACATAAACGGATGCCTGAAATAGATTTGACAAAAAAATTTCATCAACAAGTCACAAAAAGTAACTTGGTAAAATTTTAATTGCAAAAAAAATAAATATTAAAAGTAAATGTTAGTATTTTCATGTTGAAGACTAATTCAAATAATACAAAATAAAAAAAAAAACAAAAATACCAACCAATTTCACGTTTAGTGTGTATCTTTGTTAAATACTCTGTTGTTGAGAAGAAAAAATTGTTTCTTAATTGATAATAAATTCATTCCTAAATGATAAATCCAGTACTTATACTGTAAATAACTTTGTGTATAAGAATGTTTATATTCGTATGTGCATGTAAAAGTACTGCTAATTAAAAATTAACTTTAATTCGATTAATGCATCAAAAGAATGTTACCAGAGGAGATTTTTTGCATTTTCTTTTAATCGTTTGCGTCTGGATGCTTCAAATGATCGGGAACTTACCTGAAACAAAAATAACAACATTGAAATACGTTGAATACAAAAAATACAAAAATTAATCTTAAAATTTTGATTGAATTTCACTACTTATTTCTGATACTGAACGTTTATATAATATTTTTTTATCGAATCGGTGTATTTCAGTATAATGTTTGTTTTATATTTCGTTTTTTGATAGCATTTTTTATAGAGTTGTAAATAACTCTCTATTGGGAAAACGGAATTCAAATTAGGGTAGAGTGGAGTTCGAACCGTGGACCTTTGATTCGATGGTCAGCAAGAATAGCAAAAGGACCACAACCAGTTCATTAAAACTATTAATGAAAACCTTATAAAATGATTGAAAAAATATCGTTTAAATTATTTTAGTTTTAGGTAAAATTGCCTTCACGACATTGGTCTTTTTGGATAAAAGCAAAGGAAATAACCCTTTACATCAGACGTATATTCCATTCAAATCTTTAATAAACCTTTATTTATTATTTATTTAAAACTTCAAAAACAGAGAATAAGTACTTTGGCGGACTTATTGCTAAAAGCAATATCTTCCAGCCAACCAAAAAACAGACTGGTCAAAAGAAGAGATTGGTCAAATGTTTGTACTAAAAAAACATAAATATATATCAAAAGATACATACGTAAGATAAAAAAATATTTAAAAAAACAATGAATTAAAAATAACAGCTGTTAATTGGGAAATAAATCTTGCACATATTAACATTAATAAAAATAAATAAAAAAACATTATGTTATACGTATTATATGATGAGGAATATGGGATCAGATAATGAAGTTTGGAAGGAGAGAGAAGAGGAACCAAGGAAAGAAAAAAAGGATAAAAAAAATACACTTGAGTAAAAAAACCGTAAAAACTCAAGGAGTTCAGGATTTTAGGGATATATAATAATGTTTCAGGCGTTTCTTGAAAGTGGCTAGAGAAGGTGCATTTTTTATATGAAGAGGTAGCTCATTCCAAAATCTAGCAGCTTGTGTGTGAATGATAGAACGTTTTTAAATGAAATATCCCAGTACGCCACGCCTACTAACACAAACGAAATTTGTATGTTTACTTGGTTCACCGACACTCACTTACATTAAAATAGACTTATTAAATATTCGAACGTACTGTAGTCGGGCGGAACTTGGATGCAACATCTTCTAATTTTAACCAAACATTAACCTTCACATTATGTAAGCGATCTAGAAAGCTCGCGCGTGTTGCAACCTACATTTAAATATTTCTCCTATGGTTGTCGTTGTGTAAAATTTAACAATCTAAACGAAAACGGCTATTATGATCGGTTTTGGAATATACAGGGTAAACCACACATCCCACCAAATCGCCAAATCGAAATTTTCGGCGAATTCTAAAATGCGTAGGAATATCACATATTGCATAAAGTGAAAGTTAAATATTATGTTCTAAATATATGCATGCACGTCATTTGTTGAACAGAAAGGGAAAATGTTTTAGAGAAAGGAATATGGAAGTCTGGGCATTTACAGTGCTGATGAAATGTCATTGGCTGGTTTAAGTGGACACTTTATGCTAATCATTTAGAATTATAAAAAATATTTAGACATAAGCTGTAAATACGAGTAGGTACCTTCTTTTTCGGACCACAAGACGCATTTTTAAACTCAAAAAATTCCACAAAAAAAGTAAGGTGCGTCTTATGGTCAAATGCGTCTTATCGTCCAAAAAATTTTTTTTTCTAAAAATTGATAATGTATATAAATTTTGTTGTGAGTCTAATCCACCGCAAAACACGGTAATGAAAAAATATTATTTTAGAATATTAAAAAAATGTCAAAAACAAAAATAAAACGCTCACACTTACTATTTATTTTAAAACCTAAAAAAACAAAAAGCAAAAGATTTTGTTCAGTAAGATATAACAGTTTCTAAAACTGTTTAAAATAAACGCTATTTTTCAGCATTTAAATTAAGGCGTAACACGCAATATAAAAACAATGAATTCACCTGTATCAAAATAATTATATGATTTATAAAATTCATATATATAATTCCGTAATTTTTAACTTTTTTTAAATAATGTCAGTTGTACATTGGCGGGCTTATTGAAAAACGGCATTTTCTTCCAACCAACCAATAAAATAAAAGTTTAATTTTTATAATTCATGTTGCAAAACATATTCAATAGAAAATATTTTTTAAAGGCTAAAGCTTTACAAAAATATACATAATTGTATTCGTATACAAATAACCCTTAATCACTACTATTACTCAATGGGAAAAAGGAATGAAGAGGCAAGAGAAAATGAGGAGAGATTAAGGAAGATAAAGGAGATGATTTTTCAGACATGATTTAAACAGAAATACTGTAGTAATATTTAACGGGTCTAAACGGGTATGGAGGATTTCCCATAAACTGTTTGATATTTTATTTACAAAGCAACGTATAGCACAAATTATACAAATAAGATTGCTTTAGATACCATAATTACTTATTTTATGTTTCAGTAAAATATACTGTGTTCTCAAATTGTGAATCTTTTAAAGGAAAAAGTATAAATGATTAAAAACAATCAATATTTTATCAAACTTTAAAATTTTTGTTTTTTTTAATGAAATATTTCCGTTTGTAATATGTACCCAAATATTTGAATTTTCGTGGCCTTTTTTTAACAAATTGTAAATAACCCACTATTAAAAAATGGGAATCAAGTTATGGTAGAGTGGGGTTTGAACCTCGGACCTCTGATCCTTGAGTCCGCAACACTAGCCAACCACAACACTAGCCAACAACAACCCGGTTCTAGTATGTCAATTATTAATAGATATATTAACAACAACAATAAATATGTACTATTTATTTGATATTTTCTCATCCCTTTCTTGATCAATTAAGGTTTCGTCCCTTACATCAGTTCGAATTTCGTTTTAATTTAACATTAAGTATTTATTGATATTCGGATACATATTTACTGTAGTTTTTGTGCATTAAAACATAAGTGCCAACAAGCCACAACGCGTGATTATTAAAAGGTTAGGGATTTTTAGTTAATCATTATTATTATTATTATGGATAACTTATATAGCGCCATTTTCGCAATAAAATACCTCAAGGGCGCTTAACATAGTGATTCTATTGTTAAATTAATTTAATTGAAGCTTTTAAATTTGTAATTTAATTAAAAAACAATTTATTTTGTTGTCACATGCTACGGATTTATTCATTATCCTTGTTTTTGTGTATCTATAGTACATATATGAAAATTTAAATATTTTTTTACTGTTGGGTCTGGTGGGCCTGCATATAATGTGAATAATTCTACTAAAAAATAAATTCTTTAGTCGTTTTTCCTACCAAGTAGCGCATATCGATCATAGCTAAGTATAGACGATGAGTCAAGCAGCAAACCTTACAACAATAGTCAAGTTTCGATATGACCATCACTGTAGGATGAGTATTTATTATGTCCGACGTTATATAAGCCCTCCAATTTTATACAGAGAGCTTTAACCGTTCGGATAATAGATACATTAAGAATTAATGGACCTACATTCTTAAATTGATTTTTATTTAGTTTGCCGCGTGAGTCGACAAATTGTAGGTAAATTTATATCGAACTAAATTATGCATCAGGCGGGTAACGAACCAAAATAATAAACCCTTCTAGTAACTTTATTGAGTTGGGTTGTTGCTCAGTAGGAATGTTGACATTAAGTCGTAACTTTTCAAACCCAACATCAATCTTGTATAGTATCCTTATATTGAGATTGACGAATCGAAAATAACAGTGCCGTGACTCAAAATACCTCAAATTAATATTGTGTTGTAATACCTATATATCTGTGAATTCACAAGAGCCAAAGTCGTAAATCGTAATATTACAGAAGAGTAATTGTTCAGCTGTTTTGGGGCGTTATAATTAACTGTTTAACATCCTCAAAAAATTCAATATGCAAGTTTTTTTTATTGACATCGACCCTGTAAGAATGGTGGCAAGAAAAATATGAAAACCAACAATCAAGCCTTTTAGATTCAAATCTCAGATATTATTATTCAGATATTTAGTTAGAATATAATCTTAGATTATAAAAAATACAAGAATAAAGCCATCCAATTCAGCTGATTAGGCGTATAAAATGATATTTAAGATACGAGGATCAATATACAAGGATAAGGACAAGGATATTGAAAGGAGGGTTAGTGCCGGTAACAGAGTTAATGGTGCCTTAAAGTCTGTCGTAGCAAATAAGTGTCTATCGCAAGAGGATAAATTAGCAGTTCATAATGGAGTTCTGGTACCAACCCTAATGTATGGAAGCGAAGCATGGAGTTGGAAAAAAAGGGACGAAAGTAGACTGAATGCTGTTGAAATGCGATCCCTCAGGCGAATGTGCGGAGAAACAATGTATGATAGGTGCCCTAATGTCGAAATTAGAGCAGAATGCAAGGCTGAGTTAAGCATTATCGACAAAATTAAGAAAGGTCTTTTGCGATGGTTCGGTCATGTGGAGCGAATGAATGATGAAAGAACGGCTAAAAAGATTTATGATGCGAATGTGTCTGGTTGTAGAAGTCGAGGAAGGCCGAGAAAGACATGGCATGATCAAGTACAACAAATTCTTGAAAGTGGTCATGTGAAAAGTCGGAATAATCGACGTGCGTGCATGAGAAGATGTATGAATGTGAAGGAAGCAAAGGAAGTGTGCCAGGACAGAGTGGTGTGGCGTTCTATCCTCTCTGCCTACCCCTCCGGGGAAATGGCGTGATGGTTAGTTATGGTTAGTTAGGTTAGGATCAATATACTTACGCAACTGATAAGGGGAGAATATAAAAGATGCTTATTGAAATTTGAGTCAATGCTAGTTTTTTCAACTTTTTTTTAAAATCATTATTATTTAAATATATTTTTAGAGTTGTAACTGGATGTCTGTTGATGTCTATCAATAATCTGGTGTTTCATTAATGAGTTTTCTGTGGTTTTCTCTTCGTCACGCAAATACTGAGAAGCTTCTATAAAAGAACACAGCCGGTATTCCCCCCCTTTCCCAACATTATTCAGATATGGATACCCAGGAAACAAAACCCTATAGGGAAATATCACGCACTACGAATATCGATAAAAATATTCAAAATGGATTAAGAGTAATTAATTATATTTTCACTATCGACATGAAGTGAAGAAAAGTTTTCATATAAAACTTTAAAAAAGAAAATATAAAAAAAATTATTTCACTAGAAAAATGTGACATGTTGGCATTTATAGTTAAGACGTCAAGATTAAAAACTGAACCTGAATTGTGACGTATTAGGGGCGTGGCCAATGGAATGACCGTTTTTGCGGGAATTCAAAATTACAAATAGCTGCCCTAGTTCTTATATGTTCAATAGACCATTTGAAAACATTGAGTTATGAATGCCAATATGTTCATTATTTTAGTACGCGTTCATGTAGCTATGGAATTATTATTTTTTCTGTTATTAAAAAATATTTCTAGCATTTTTTGAGTGCTAATCTCCACTTACTGATTTTATTTATTTGACTTTGAAAACAAATAAAATATCTCTTGTGTAATTTGTAAAATGGTCTATTGAACATACACACTAGGACAGTGAAATTTAAAAATATTTTTGATGCTACTAATTAGTAGCAATATATTTTTTTTCTGAACAATATTTCATAGACCCTTTTTACATTAAAAATGTATTTAAAAAACGCGATATTTCCGTACTGTGAAATATATAGCTTGTAAGCTCCATGTTAAGTAAATAACAGCATTTATCGATACTATTCCTGGCCGATTACCTTTCGTTCTCATCCATCCTTTGACCCATCCTTATGGTACCTACCTAACATCAAGATAGAAGATATTCAAAATTAGAAGATTCGGATTTAGAACAAAAACCAAACAACATTTTTGACTTGACATAAAATCGGATAAAAAAAGTGGTTGGAATCGTCGCGCATCGTGGAAAACATTGTTATATTTTATAGTTCATTTTGTGATCCAGTGCCAGAAATTGAAGAACATTCAGACCATATTAAAGGTAGGTATCTATTTCATGTCCACATCCTTTTTCAAATATTTCCCAATCACAAAACTGAATGAAATTCGATTTTCATTTACAGTCCGCCTTTTCGTTAACACCCCATAAAAAACGTGTTGGTTGTAAACTGTTTATTTGAATTATCATCCGCGTATGCTAAAAACACCGGTTTTTATAACTGTAATTCTAACATGAATTTATTCAACTGATTGTTTTATAAAACACATAAAGATAATGTTGTAATTTCTGATTAACTTGATAAACTTATTGCTCATACGATGTGGTGTGGTGTGTGAAACTAATTTGTTTGGAGATGTTTGCATAGTTTTACGGTTAACTTGGATATGAATCTAGCGGGTTCAAGAAATCACCTAACTTGTCATTTTGATATTAAAATGAGACGTTGAACAAGAACAAAGTGAAATATTCTCATAATCTAGCGGGTTTTTATGAAAAATAATACATACGTTACTTAGTTTCTTCGATAAAATATTCGTAGCTTTTCCACTACCAACTAATGATTATTGTGGGGCAATTTCGTCCGTATTTATTTCGAAGTTCGCGTACAAAGAGAGTGAGTGACTCAGGAAGCCACGAGACAAACGGTAAACAGACGGTAATGATATTAAGTATGAAAGCAGTTTGCAAAAGGTAACCATAAAGATTATGGCTGGCGTAGCTTCCGCTGCTCTACGTGCAAATCGCCCGAAGCCGTTACAGAGAGAAGTTAGTTACGAAAACAGATGCACTAGACGCCATTGACTTGAGGATTCGGCGTCATATCTAACAGTGTCAGAAGTGTTTTATGGGTTTGTTATTATCCTTGTATCACCATTAACCTCGTTCTTGAACGATATATAAAGGTTCATTCGTCCACCCGCATGAAATTTCTAGTATACCTATGTTATACATCATCGTTATAATATGAACATAGTCCGTGTAATATACACTTGTGTACAAAATGACATACGCCAGAAAAGGATGATGCATTACGAATCAAACGTTGTTTTAAGGTTAATTTTCCGCGTTAATTTCTTTGCAAGTCTAGATAGTATTAAATAATGTTTGCAAACAAAAAACCGATGGTTTCGCTAGAATATAAACGGTATAGTACCCATTTTTTAAAGTGACCTTGTTGGAAAATAAAACAAAGACATATTGTATAGTGCACAACAGCAAAATAAAATAATTTATTTTGAATATGGAGGTAAAAACAGTTTTATTTTTTACAACTGTCGCAACTCACTACAGATTTTCTAGTTAGTCAAGGTAAGTTTACAGGCCTGAGCCGTTCCTGGGGTGGAATTTTGATTTTTTTTTACCCCTAGAGAGTGATTAATTTGGGATTTTTTTTTATTTGACGACACTTTGCTTCATAGGATAGCAACACTAATGATTAAACTTTAAATGGTGTATAAAAACTGTTTAAAAACCGGAAAGAAACGAATGCGGTTTGGTCAATTCAACCTTAATATGTGTTTTGGGTGGTGCTTAATATGCATATTTTTTTGGCGTTAAATCATCAGTGTGGCTGGATATGAAGCAAAGTGTAAACGCATTAAAAAAATAAAGATCCGTAAATTAATCACTCTCTAGGGGACAGAAAATATTTAAAACACCACCCCGGGTTACTATTAAATAGGCATAATGCAAATACAATATAAAGGTACTTGTATTATTTATATAATATGAGGGTAAGCGCCAGCTAATGTCGGTCATCTAAAAAAAAATGTTTCCTTACCAAATAAATGTAAGTAATTAAATTTGTGGCTCTTGTATAATATCTTGTCGTACTTTCGTTTGCCATTTTGTGTTGTTAAATTAATGAACACTTATTCAAATTGAGAAATAAAAACAAAAAAAAGTCAAGACCTTTTTTATGACATGTTTGTGGCTGATTTTAATTTATGTTTGTCTAAACACCGTTATCAATTTTAAATCTACATAATTTTTATTAGCGCTAAAATTACACTGTCCATAAATTTATCTGAATTCACAACTTATATTCCACGGTTATGTAATCTGATTTTAAAAATATGTATCTGGCAGCATCGTCTTCGTCATAGCGCAAGGAGTGACGAAAACAGGACAGTTAAATTTAAATCGCGTTTATGAAATTGAGGTTTTGGATAAAAACAAATATTTTAGTATGATCGAAATCAATTGGAAGACTTACTGTCTTTAAAGTGGTTTTCGGCTCGAATTTTTTAGGTTAGTACCAATACACTTTTTTTACAATTTCTGTTTTTATTACTTTTTAATCCTGTAGGCATGTATTTATGTGAAATACCTTGTTATTTTCTAAAGATAAATCAAATAAGAACTTGAATTTTTTATATATGGCCTTAATGGTAAAATGGGCAAAACTAATTTAAAAAGATTTTCAAATAGTTAAAAAAAATATATTAAACTAATCTTAAAACACATTTTTTTAACAGTATAAATAAAAATAATCGAATCTTTAAAAATTTTATGTTTGTGGAAAAATGAAAGGCTATTATGTCTCCTATTCAAAAAGGTTCTCCGTCTTTATTTAAATTTACTTATTTAATTTGACCATTTACATAGAAAAATGCGTTCGTCTTTGTAAACTGTACCTTTAGTCCACGGTAGAAAGTATTCAGGAAAGAAAAAGAATTGAATAATTAAATTGATGACACTGGACACGGTTTTCTCTCCAGCACGTGTAACCAATCACATGTCGTCACATGTTGCTCTGTACACGGAGTACTCGCATGTGAGTTTGTATGGAGTTACTCGGGTCACTTTTCGCCCTTTTTTGTAACCCGAGAATGTTGCGCTACCGGCCGCGGCGCGAGCGTGTTAAATGACATTAATGAGATTATGTATTATGCTAACACGTAGCTATGGTCTCGCATGAAATCATCACGTGAAGGGCATGCTCGGCGCTAAAGGGTTAAGGTCTAGGTTATGTCGCGCGCACGAGTGATTCGTGGAGTCTGGATCTGTTTACTTAAATTTCCAGCAAAAACCGGCACAAGAAAGTTACAATAAAAAACACAAAAATAAATCGTGAAATGTGCGGTACGTTAATTCTAATATAACTTATTAGGTATAAATCCACCACATTTTTAACGAAAATCACAGATTTCACTCGATGCCTTTAAGCATGAAATGTTAGCATCCGTTAGTGGTAATTTTGAAATAAACATCTTAGAACTCAGACGAAGAGCATTTCAGAGAAGGGAAATCGAAGTCGTGGCATTTACAAGGCCTGTGACCTATCATTGGCTGGTTTTTGTGGCCACTTAACCCTCTGTGTTACATTCATTCATTCTTCCCATGCTTGAACATGCATATTTCTTCAATTCTTCCTTTTGTTGATTTTTGTTCAAGATTGTACTTGTATGTCGTCTTCTTCTTCATCTTGTAGTAGATCCGAGGATCTGTGTATTACAAAAAAGTCTCCTGAAACACCGAACTTTGTCTCGTCACCTCTTCCAAGTTGGCGACTACCCTCTGGCATGTTTGCTACTGGCATGCTGCATGCAAATAATTGGTGAATTCAACGAATAGTTAGTACCATGATGATGACTGTAAAACAAAAAATTAAGACTTGTTGGTTTATGTGGAATACGAAAGTTGATTGAAGTTAACAGTTCTGGGCAATCTATTTTATTATTTAAAATTTTATAAATAAACAAGAGGTCATTTATTGTTCTCCTGCTTAAAATTAATGGTAAATTAAAGTCAGTCATCGGGGATTTATAATTTATTTCTGACACAGGTAGACCAAATTAAATTGAATATATCTTAAAACTTTGTACAGACTCGTATGTTTATTTTTACCATATAAAAAATATGAGTTAGGATGTATGCGTTGTTTTTGCTAGATATTTCAGAATACAAAAAATACAATCTATTTTTATTGGTTAATTAGTGTGAAATTTAGAACCCATTTATTTTTTTAACAACCATCTCTTGATCGAAATCGTAAAACAGTGTGCAAAATAAATATTATGTTATCATTCGAATAGGCTGGATTTTCTCCCATAAATTTAAACCCACAGGACAAAGTTTTCAGCTTATTTACTTCACAAAAGTCAACAGATGAAGCGTTGAGAAAATGCGGATGTTTAAAAATGTGCAGAATGGTGAATGTTATACAGTGTGTAAAATGGCCACTTAAACCAGCCGATGATAGGCCATAAGCCCTGGTTCCTAGAATTCCATATGTCCTTCTCTAAAATGTTTTCTCTCTCTATTTATCTATAGCTATAAATTTAGATTTGGAAAAAAAACCTATTCGAATGATTACATAATATTTATTTTGTACACTGTTTTACGATTTTCAACTAGGAATGGTTGTTAAAAAATTAAATGGGTCTTAAATTTCACTTTAATTCAATGATAAAAACAAAGTAGTAAGCATTTAGATATACTCAAAACATTTGTGATCAAATTCTAAATCGTCAACTTCGCTAAAATTTAATTAAGTAGAATATGTTTCTTGTGTTTAATTACATAAAAGCTGAATCTTAATGGAGAGTTAACATGCTAAGTAATAATTATCCTCAAGGAGATCTATGTACGTAGTTATTTATGCCCCTAGTCTTATGATACAAGATACAGAATACACAATTCACCAGCATGGAGAGATAGAAACAGCAAGAAAACAAGAAAAAAAACACCAGGAACACTATTTTTGCAGATAAACTATTTATTTATATGAATTTATCATTGCGGCGATCCGTCTTGGTATCCGCCGCAGTAACATATATCGCAGAACTTGAGTTTAGTAGACACTCGCGCGATGGTTATCACAAAGAGAATAGTTATGTACGTTTCCTTTCTCTTCAGATTAACATTTTGTATCCCGGAGCCGTGTAACATAGCCGTGTACATAACCACGCGTTGCGTCCCGGTCCCGTGTTTTCACGTGATTTACCAGTTGTTCAAAAAAGTGCATTTCATTGACATCTAATGACTTTTATTAGTATTTTTTCGCTGCTGGTGAACAACGTGAAAACACAGGACCGAGACACAACGCGTGGTTATTATAATCACGTGTTTACACGGCTCCGGGATACAAAGCACAAAAAAGGAGTGAGACGCTGTAGGTATATGTGCGATCATTGCAATGTGGCTCTCCATAAAAGCCAATGTTGGCAAATCTATCATACAAAAAAGACTAATTAAACTGTTTCAAATAAATATGAGAAGTTAGAATTGATTTAACTCAGTATATTCACAATTATAACACGTTTAAGAAACCCTTCACAAAGCATGAAATTTCACAAAAATGGGACGGGAATAGGGTAAATTCTATGTGTATTTGGCCGGTGCTCAAAGTGTTAATACTAGAGTTCTAAGGTTGTGGCGACTAAGCAGTATTTTAGTGATAAACAAAAAATGGATTGATGTGGAGAATTTTAAGTTCTGTAATAAAAGCACCTGTCATTTAAAAAACGGTTACGTATTTATTTCACGCTGCTACTTTTACAAATAATTCTATCGAAGCTGTTTTTTTTTCAATAATTATTTAAGTTCTAATTTTTTATCAAAATATTTAAAGTTCCAGACTATTTTGAAAAAATCGTAAATAACTTTGGCTGAAATAATTATATTTGAGTTGTGAAAGAGTGGGATTTGAACCTCGGATCTTTGATCCGTGTGCCAGTCGCGCATTTAATTATACCAAAAATAATCGATTTAGATTTTGTGAAAACGTAATAATAAGTTGAGTTTTTTTTGCGTTCAGACGGATAAAAGAAACGGTATTGTCGATAATCCTGAAATTATGATGAGCATTGGTTTGCACGTTCCGTTACCTAATACAGCGTCAGCATAGATTGTTTTATATTCCGATATACACGACCAACTTGCCGATGGTCATGGCTGTTGGAAAGAGTACCGCTATGCTGAACAACATCGTTCTGGATGTTGATCTGTTTCATGTATACGAAGGGTTTTCGGGAACAGGATTCTCCTACTATTTTGACAAAGTCTCTTTATGTATTTTTTGTATTTTTATAATATTGTGGGTATACTGGCAAAAAACTTAAATCTAAAATTCCTGTTTTATGAATTCAAGCATTTAAGTTTTCTTCCAATTTTACTCTTTTAAATTTTATTTAAACAAAGTAAGATGTTAAGTGCTCATTAAAGAACATGTTTTTAATTTTTCTGTTTCTTTATTTTATGCAAAGTAAATTTTAAGTTATTTAAAGTTTTTAGTCTGAATACATGCCCGGTATACGAATTAACCTTAATTTTTTTTTTAAACTACTGATATATGAAATTTAATATGGCTTAGTGTATTTTTCCAGTTTGTAGAGCGTTGAAAACTTTACAAAGCTGCATCATGAAGTCGAATCCGCATATTTTCGAGTTAACATTTTTTGCCAGTATACCCACGATATATAGTCTTAAATTTGAGTTTGTAATGTATGTATTCTTTTAAATAAATTAATTTTATTCAATTGAATTGAATGAATAATACAGTTTTGTAAGTAAAATATAATCAAAACCCGGGACGAGTGTTTTTGACTCGATGGCTACTCTCAGTTAAAAATTCTGACAAAAGAAATCGAATAATGATATTAAATCTGCCTCGCCGTTTAGGAGTTGACGCATTCGTTAACCATGCTTGAGGTCGTGGGATCAATTCCTAGAAAAGTAGATGTAAAATATTGATTTTAAAAGTTGTTTAAACTGAAAACTTCATTCTTTCTAGTCTGGCACCCGAAGCATAAAACTGATCAGCTCACCTTCATGTTAAAGATTATTGAAATACGCTGCTTAAAGCTGGGTAAGGAAAAAATAATGGCAATGATGAGTGAAAAAATATTATTGTACGTCAATATGATCAAGTAAGCCTAAAAAGCCTTTAGCATTATAAACTTATAGTCGTGATATAAAAAAAAAAAAACTAGAGGAAAATGTCATAAAATATTAAAAGATGATGTATTTTTTAGATATTTAAAACGTCTTGTGGAATAAGTTGAACTGTTTATATTACTTTGTATAGATGTTTATCAAGTATCTTTAAAGAAGACATGATTGCTTTAAAAGGCTGATTTTGGTTTGTAAAATGGAGGAAAATTGACAATAAAGAGTCAACACAAGAAGGACTGAAAATTGCATGAGGTGACCTCAACAGTTCATAAGTCTGGAGACAACTTAGATTGTATTTTGACAGTTGGACCAGTAGAAGAAGTTGGTTTTACTATCCGTTTTATTGAAACAAATTAAAAGAACTTTTCATATGAGAAGAACAAAACTTTTATTTTAAAAGATGGGATTTTCCTTTACATGTATGATGATGTTTGTTCATCAATAAACTATGGTTTGTTCTAGTGTCACATCTTAACATTACTTAACATCAATTTTCTTTGTGCGCGTCCGAGCAGTTATACCGATAGGATGATCTTAATATTATATTAGTGCTACATCTTGCGGATCACTGAGCTTACAAAAGCATTTCATATTTATACCTTGTAAGTAAGTAGTAAGCTAGATCTTGGAGCAAATCCTCGAAACCTGTTGTGGTAGGTGCTCATATATCTCGAACATGCACAAGGTTGTCTTCTAAGTACCGTTCTTCTCCGCCCAACTCAATCCTATAAACTCTTAATGGGTACCACCGAAGCGTCTCCTGCAATTACTGTTCCGAGGTACGAGCTTTACTAATAGTAATCCTGTTGTATCCGTGTGATTACCACTTTTTTCCTGAGTTATCTGCACGTGTTTTGCTATTTCGTTTTGTGCCTATTAGAATCGTTTCATCGTTATATTTTTATTATATAACTGGTTTCATTGTTTTGAAATAAGTATTTTAAGATCTCGTGGTAGCGAATAGGCTCTAGATTTCTCAGTGTTGTTCAATTTTATTCATGCTAAGTAACTCATCATGTTGGATATTATTAAAAGAGTTTCAAAAGATTATATTTTATAAACATCAAACACATTGCAAAATTTTTTTTGATCGCTAACGCTGTTTAAATGTTAATTATATAAATGTGTGAGGAGCAAATATGGAGAGAAAAAGACATCATAAAGAATCATTTGACCAAATCTAGAGGTAGAATTTTCTGGAACAATTACGCATTCTTTACCGGCAGATCGTGGTATGAGTGCTGATTCGTCGACCCGATAAAAGTACCTGCTTGAACCGTTAACAAATCTTATTGGAACATCTAGATCCCACCCCACCGATTTTGGCCATATTGTTATAATTTTCTCGTAAATTTCGGCTGGAGCGGAGATATTAATTTGCATATTGGAATGGCACATTGTGTTGCGTCGCTCGATTATTTAGAATTCGGGTTCTCATACAGTGAATGACCTTTCGCTGACTAGAACTTCCGTATTAAATTATCATCCGGCGAATTTAGAAAGACGCTGAAAAAATACGATATTTTGATTCGCAAAAAACACTTTGTGAAAGTATTTCAGTCTCTTTTTATGCAACCTACATACCATGTTGATTTGTAGGTAGGAATATACATTACCACTGTCGCAAAAAGCATTATATTTTGCAATATAATACTTGACTATGTTCCGCGTGCGGAATTGTTTGGAAAGCGAATCTACCTAGTGACCCCAAGATTAGGAAAATTGCCAAAATTTTGCTACGGACCACTTTTTCTCAACTTTCAAATATACTTTTATTTAAACTAGGTTTAAAGTCGTACAAAATATTCACGGGCTTTTTCCAACAATTTGTCATCGAGCTCTAAAAAACATATCAAATGGATTTTTTAAAATGCCACATTGTTTATTGACATTGATAAATAAAGTCAGAAGTGCACATTCAGACAACGGAAGTATATTACTAAACACTTCAATAATCTCCCGAAGACACAGGAAGATTCACACTGAAGATCTTCAAATTAAAAAAAAAAGGGTTTAAAAATTACCTACTTAGTATTGTAGTCGTGTAAGTGTGAATAACAAATCGTGAAAAAATATGTGTCCCACCAAAAAGTCTCTAGACTTAGAAATAAAATTGATCTGAAGCTTTAAGTATTTTTAATAATCGCCTTTCTGGAGCACTAAAAAGCTTGCGGGATTGCTATGCATAATTGCATTGCAGTAACAGGGATCTTATTGCAAATATAATTATTGTATTAGCAATGCGAAGGTAGAGTACCTACATCCGGCGGACTGAGGCACTAAAAAATCATATTATACTTCCTTGAAACCATAAATTTGAATACCTACGCAAGCATTTCTGCAGAAAGTTATGAACATATTTTGTTATTTTTACATTCGTGGTTCTATAATGCTATCCTCCATTTCTTAACACGTAAAATAGAGAGTAAGTTAGACATGTAGATGTAGATATGTTTAGTTCTTTAAACTAAACGCCTTGAGGATACGTAACTATAACTCTATTCCCAAAACGTTCCAGCAAAGAAAAATTATGTATTATCTTCTGTGTGATACAACAACTCTCATCTATGAAATCAACTCAAACTACGTTACTTTGTGATATATTATATTGTGTAGCTATATTATCCATTAATTTAACACAAAACTTATATAAAAGTTTATAATTCAGTCAGTATTAGGTATTCTCATAACGATTGAAATGTTAACTGGCCGATTTGTTCTAGAAATGAATAATGCCAAAAACGGCCACGTCGAGCGCCACGTGTGTTGCGAGTCATATGTCAAAAAAATCATCTTAAAAAAAATAGCACTTAAATAATAATGTTTGAAATACTGTTTTCCAAATCGAGAATCTTCAAAGAATTTGTGTGATCTGCAAGTTAACTCTAGGAGAAAAATCCCGCTACTGGGTTTAATGTGTTCAAAATATAGTACACTTATTTGTATGAAGAAATAAGCTGGAGTAAACGACTAGTTTCTTGGCTCATTGCTGGCGCTATATTTGGAGACACATACGAACGGTGGCAACGATTCATAAGAAATAGTAATTATTTGCTTGTTTTTATATAAATAAATTTTCGTCGTGGTGGTTTCGGGTCGTGGTCCCGAGGTAGTATTGTGGACTCACGGACCAAAGGTCCCAGGTTCAAATCCCACTCTACCATAACTCGATTTCCATTTTTCCAGCACAAGTTATTTACGAATTTTAGGAAATGGTCTGAAAATTTAAATATTTGAGTAAATAATATGAACTCTAGTATTCCTCTTTGAAAAAAAATAAATATATATTTAATGGTAAGCTGTGCATAATCGCTTTTATACACGATTCGCCCCTGGTATGTACCCTTGTTAGTCCAGCAAAGTTTTTACCAAACAAATGTAAATGTGATCAAATGTATAAATAAAAAGTTCAACGGTTTAAACATACTTTATTCACATTGCTAGTTTTGCCGTTTGAAGAGTTTTATTTGTCACTTGAATCACGTTCCGTAAAAGGTTTCAGTGTTCACGTAATGATCCCCGGGTGCGTTCGGCAGTGGAGTGTTCACAGCACGCTCGCTTGGCCCGCCTCAGGTTCATTTGTAGGAGCTGTGGCGTTTATCCGACGCAGCGGTGCGCTCCGACCGCGGCCATACGCTCCCAACCACCACGCTCGCACCGGCACGGAACGGACCTACATGTGCGCCGTGTGCGCCATGTGCGGTGTAGGAATGCTCCGCCCTGGAAGGTACTGTACTGTATTTACAAGGTTCAAGAAACTTCCGCCGGCTTCTCTAGCTCCTGCTGATATGATGCTGCGCGGCTAATTCATTGCACTGGATACCATTTAATAATAATTGAAAACATGCCCACCACGTACAATTTATTATCAATAATTTATATTATTATGATTCTACATATATCGCGTCGTCATTCTGTTTGAGAAACTAAAATTCTATTTAAATGACCACCAAATCTCGTTTTGATTCGTCTGTAAACGTGCAAACATCATAAGTTACCGTAATAAGTATTGTTAGCTTCAGGAAGGCGTTTGAAATGCGAAATTAAGATAATTTTGCCTATGCAGAAGGGTATACGTGATTATGTTTTTTAGATACATTCAGCTAAAACTTATAGACAAAACACTACGTCAATTTTTAATTTTCAAAAAATAAAACGATGCTTATTTTAGAATAATTCTACAATGGCCAATTGTACCTCATTGTTATATGTACAATGTACATGTGTACATTTTACGTTGAAATAAAACTGTTTTTTTCTTTTTTTCGTTTGTATGGTATTTGCTCTTCTACATGGGCACAATTTAATTGTCAGTAAATTAAAATGAGTTTTTCTGTACGTAAATGTACATATTTGTAAGATTGATTATTTATTAATGCTGAATTACAGATTACCGACCAAGGTACTAAAATATTTTATGAGTATGATATATCTCGGCCTCGTGGTGCAATGGTCAGCGCGTTGGGCTACCATTCAAGAGGTCTCGGGTTCGATTCCTAACATGGTTGATACAAAATATTTATTAAAAAGAGTGTTTTCACACTGGAATATTTCATAGTTCCTGGATTGGTACCTTCATGTAACAAAAAATATCAAGATGCGCTGAGATTGGTGTACCAATGCAGTGCCCTATACATCATTAGGTGCGGAAAGGGAATGATGATGAAATACATGTTTTCTTTTCTAACATCACTGGATTTTTTGGGGGTGACGTTATTTGATTTATTTTATACTTGCATGAAATCTAATACATATTTTTTTTAATCACAAGACCCAGCTACAGTGATGAATTAGAACACAGAACATCCAAGCTTGATAAAATTTTCATTTTATCATTTTTGTGTTCTAACCGGGAATCAAACCGAAATCTTCTGTGTTTGAGTCAAGCACCTTAGCCGTTAAGAAAAAAAAAATATTTCCGTTATTACGATGTACTCTGGCAATTTTCTATTGGTCATAAATAGCCGTGTCAGAAAATGGGAAACAAGTTGTGATAGAGCGGGATTCGAACCTTGAACCTCCTGATTCGGAGTCCACGACATTACCTACAGAACTGCAACCCGTCTTAAAATCGGATTTATAATGTATGTCGTATTGTATCGTTGTTATTTTCCCTAATAACAGTAGTTGTTCCAATGTAGTACCATATGCACCATAAGGTGCAAAGAGCGAAAGATAATAAATAAAATAGCGAATTTACGTAGTAGGAAATACAAAAAAAAAACATACAAGCGTAAAGGACACAACTGGTTTGTTTTCTGCATTAGCGGCAGATATAAATAATGCACTTGCCGTCTCTAGGGAATCAATCATTATAGTTCATAGAAGGTACCTACCCGGTACTTCTTCGTCTTCTATGTAGCTAGAGAGTGGGGAGATGACTCGGTTTAATGTTCCGGGTGGTCTAAACAACAAAAACAGTTTCCTCTGACAGTCGAAGAACTATGATTATATTCATAATAAAATAATATCAAAACCCTAATTGTGATTCACGAGGCATTTTTCGTAATTTCATATCATATCATGTAGACTTTAAAGCACTGGAGCAAGCATATGAAATGCCTATATTTAATGTTCACCTTATTTTTCACTGTTAAAAAGATGGAAAAAGAAACAATATCTAAAATCAAGCAATCAGTGGCGTTTTTATTTTTACTTAAATTAAGTATTTTATTAAGCTTGATAGGAAAGGGAATATGGTAATCTTGACATTTACGTAGATTTTGACGTGTTCGATTGTTTAAATTATAACTTTAAAAACAGTTATTCTTCGAAGTAACATGATTTCTGTAAAAAAATAGCCGTACTAAAATTTATTTAAAAAATACATCGTTTTTTAAAATAGAATTATTTTAACAAAACTGATATTTAAAAAAATAATAATATAAAGTAGGTTTCAATAATACAGATAAAAATATGCAGATCAACTGAGAAATTAATTTAATTGATTTCACTGTATGACGTTTAAATTTCAAAGAGAAAAAAATAATTCGGTTACTAAGTTAGAAATAACAGGAATAATCGCCCATTGTAACGATGTGACCCAATAAGTTAGTTTTTATCCCGTGAGGAATATACACAGATATAATAAAAATCGTTTAAATGCCCACCTCAATAAAACAATACTGAACAGTTTGTATTCAAATGGCACCTTCATGCATGAGAAGGTGCATACATTAGCACAGAAAAGCGACCCACATTACATTTCACACTTCCATAAAAGACTGTAATTAATCAATATCCTGTAGACGAAAAGATTTCTAAAGATCTTAAAACATTTATTCTGTATTTTACGAAATACTAATACTTTCGTATACTTACAATTATTTTTTTGAATAATCTGCACTACCAAGTAGGTATTGTCTTTGTATTTAATAAAATAAATTGATTGTATTATTTTAAATGCTTCTCTTTAAATACTTTACCATTTTTTAATTATATAATTACAAGGTTTAATTTTTGAATGCAACGACGAACATAATTTATAGCTTACTTAAAATAATTAATTTACTAAAATACATATATTTTTAGATACCATAACAGTTTTTAAAATATAATTTCTTAGTTACAGATAGAGACACAATTTTCGTGCACCTACTATAAATTTTATATTATTCTGGTCCATAAATAAATAGCTGAAATGACGAGAAAGGAAGCTGAGGAATTTGTCTCATACGTCAGAAATTAATATTATACGCATTAAAAGTATTTTTTTTTCTTTTTCTGTTTTCTTTTTAAATTTTATTTACTTATATATTTACAAAATTGTACAATATTAAACTTAAATTCTAACTGATAAATATAAATGACAAATTATGTAAAATATTAGAAATATACATCCTAAATATGGAAAATGCAAATTTTGTAAACTTTGAATTACTTTATTGCTGTTAGATAATTGAAATATATTAATATTTACTACATTTATGGAGCGCATGATTTTTTCAAAACGTTTGAAACACTATAAACTGTTATCATTCTTCCAGATTTTTCCGTTCAAATAATTTATGCATAATCATTGCAAAGCTACGCGATTGATGACTGATCATGATTATTTAGAAGATGGCGGTGTCTTTGTGAGTGCAGTACTCGTACTAGCCTTGTACAAGAAACCTCAGGTCCAGAAGAACAAGTTCCTTCCGAGTAAAGCTTTGTGCTTTTAATCGAATAAACACTTCTAAGAAGATACATGGATCAGACAATCCGCAAGTAGGGTGCCAAGAGTTATTACGAGGAGAATACATGCAGAATTCATTTTATTAGTTGTATTTAATGATCGCAAAGTCATGCTCTCTATCTGTCTAGGGTACATATTTCTATTCAAGGTGCAGATAAAATGTCGAAAGAAATTACGATGTAGATATGCTTCAAAAAAATCGATATACGTTTTTGATTGCATTTGTGTATGATTGTAGATTTACAATAAAATTTAAAGCGTTAAAAAAATGTTTCAATAATTTCGTTTTTCTTAAAATATTCAGTATCAAATTGAAGTTTAAAGTGGAATCTGAACCCTAGACAACTGTTTTTAACTCGATGACTGCTCTCCATTAAAATTTCTGAGTCGGCTCGTACTATAGTCGACGCTTTCGCCTATTATGCTTGGCATCCTAAGTTTGATTTCTCGCAGGCTTTAAATATGGATCTGCACTACAATATTTCATTGTTCCTAGACTGGCACAACGTAAGACCAATAACTTTATCTTCCATGTCACAAAATTAATCCAGATATCACATACGCACTAAACAATATTTTTTTATTTTCTCTCTTAACTTCATTGGTGGATAACTTTATTGGCTCAATTTTATTTTCATTAATGTTATTGTTTTTTATCTCATCTATGTATATGAAAATCGTATTGCTGTAATAAACAACATAAAATAAATAAAATTTGCAAGATGCCAGAGTGGTAAGTTTGTCGAAAATATGTACGTCGCGTCGGGTCGTAAAGATTTTTTTTCTTACTATCAATAAATGTTATAATTCATTTAAATATGTATTTTAAAGCACCATATCGGTTCCTTAGAATACTGGGCATTGCTCATTAACGGATAGCACCCGATTACAAAGTAAATTATATCTACAAATATAATTACAAATAGAGTCTTTAAACTCATTGTACCGTATATTTAAATCTTTAATACCCTATGCTTTAGTGTTTGCAACAAAAAGTTCTCATGTAAATAATTTTAGTGTGTCTACTAACTTAAACAAACTTGGTATGTATACTTAGTTTACCGACCGGCACTTACAAATTAACATAGGGTTATTCAATATTCAAACGCACAGCACAAGGTTTTGAAATTGTATATTAAATTGCCCGAAGAAATAAAATAAATAGAAAGAAGCCTCGGGTACGTTTTAATTTTAATAAATGTGTTTTCGATTTTAGATGTGACGTAATGTTCCGAACTAACTTAATAATGCATAAATAAATATATTTTATATCACTTTACTAGTTTGACCAACTATTCTTTACTACGTTTTAATTTCGAAGAATCATCAAACTTAACTGTATATTTTTATTTTTGTTTGACATTCGAGCGCATAAACAGACATCTACAGAAACGAAATATAATTTTGCTTTTTCGATTAAATTTTCTGGGTTACTATTATGCAATCGATGAAATAAATGAAGACGTCTGTTTGTGTACAGTTTATGTATACCTCCCTTTATTTCAAGTCCTTCACGACTTGTAATCAATTAGGTATGGTTTGAGATGCATACCGGCGACAAATCGCATTCCTTGCTCGTCATAAATACTTTCATCACAACTATTAGTATGGGAAGTTGGTACAGATTTATCATTGTTAATTAATTTGTGGAAGAAAATTATAGCTGTTTTGTTCTGGAATTCAAATGGATAGTAATGGCAGATTATAATAATTACAACTATACCTGTGTATTTCATAATTATAAACGTGCTTCTTTAAAGCAATTATTTGTTCATGTAATAATAAAACTCTCTTTCAATATTTTCATTTCAGTACAAAAATTATGTTTATTTTAACGATCGTGCATGATTTATTTTTAACAATCCGGTTTATTTATTTAACGTGTGATAAATATTTTTGACAAAGATAATTCATTCATATGCATATACATTTATACATATAAGGGCGGGCATATTGCCACTAAGCGATTTCTTCCTACCCACCCAAACTGTTCAATTTAAGAAAATAAGTAGTGGGTATATGGACGTATTCTAGGTTTATTATATTAAAGATATGTTTATCTTCCTTATGTACCTATATGCACTTTTTTATAAAAACAAAAGTTGACTAAAAATCTTCCGCATACTATGATGAGGGGAGGAAGAATTTGACATACATTCCATATTAGCAAAGTTAGTCATTAACAAAACAACAATCAAAAGTGGTGTATCAACAATAACACAAAAAATAATTACCAAAGCTATAAATTTATTTTTTTATTATAATTAGCCCAAAGAATGATGAAAAATGCAAAAAAATATATTTTTAATCAATTTACTATCTTAGGAATTTTCCACCTTAGTATCTTTAAAAGCTGATTTTAGCAAACAATAACCCATTAAGTACTATTATTTTTAAATTATTATGAAAGCTTAGAGTCAAACGCAGTTTTTATTGTTACCCAAAATCTAAGAAACTGCCTTTTCAGATTTTTAATTCAAAGTTAAAAATTCAAGTCTGAATCACTCGAACATAAATTCATCCATCAATGTTACGGAGCTGATTATTTCATGCATGAAAGTACAATAAAAAAAAAATAATTACAAAAAAAATCTCGAAAAAACCTTAAAAAAAAAAGAAAAAAAAATACAACCAATCCGGTCGAAAATTTACAAACACCCATTTATAAAATCATAATTCGAAAACCACGCAAAATCGCGGAACATACATGGGGGTGATTTGGATACCCCTCAATAAAAGGCACCTACATTTTACCTTGGGGCGTCACTTCTCCGGCCACCCTGAATATGACTTCAGGGTTCACTCAATAGGTAAAAATCATCATGTGACAAATTATTTTACATTAATCATCTGATCAATCAAAAAATGAAAAAAACAGGCACTGATAATACTTTTTAATGCATTGTTTCTCGTATTTCTAAATACTCACCTCGAGATAATGCATTTTACTTACAAAAAACACTTTTGTAAACGATAGATTTTTAATGTTTGCAATCACTTGGGTTCAAAAACGGTAGTGCCTATTGTGCATGCTAAATGAGTTTACGAATTGAGGAGAATATTGCATGTATTTTTTTAAAAATGGCAAATTGATGTTCAGTTTCAAGGATTTTTAACAATAGATCTTACAAGGCTACTGCGTAGACACCAGAATCGAAATTTTATAAGAAATTTGATGGCGTGCGGCGTACGGCGTACGTACATAACAATAGTGATTTTCAAAGGAGAATGAATCGTTTTACTAATTCCGCTAGCTGCTTAACGAATTTAAGAGTTTGGTTTTTATATATAATCGTCTATCATATTTTTGTAGCTTCTGTTTTTTTTAATAGGTTAGATACAAAAATATTCACCTCCTTTGCTTTCTTGCGCCTATTCTATTTGTAATTTAAAATAAGACAACACAATGATTATTTCTCTTATTTAAATCTTTTTATTCTTATCAAATCATTGCTTTATTAACGATTTTTTTAGTTAGTTCATAATACAAATATTTAAAAACATCACAATTTAGTGTCAGCATTTTTTAAAAACATATTTTTTCAAATAAATTAAAAATACAGTAGGCCCTCAACTTTCGCACATATTTGGTTCCTGAAAATCTTCGCAAATGTTCAATATTGTATTTTAAAATATGTATTTTTCAATAATTCATTAAAAATATTTATCAATTTTGATAATCAAGTAAATGGGGCGTATTTAAGTACTTTCAGGTGGTTTCTTTATAAATTTTCCAACAGTTAGTTGAATATCAGTCTTCTTTTTTTCTTGATAAAGAGTTCTGTAATATGCTGTCTTTCTCAATCGCCCTAAGTTCTTGAGATACACGTTCTCCATTGAGATCACATTCTTCCATGATAGTCAAAAATGTGTCGTCAATCTACGATGGCAAAGATATTTCTATTTCATCTATCACTAACAATCGTCTTTCGGAAACAATCTTCGAAGATAATATATGTTTCCACAATTTTGAAGTATTCTGTAATTTTATTTTCGTTTTTCGAAATTCAACATATCGTAAACCTGTTTATGCCGAACGAACGGCCAATCGACGCAATTGATTCACCGCTATCAGAACGTTTAATTATTTCCAACTTTGTCTCAATTTAAAAATAAATGTGCAAAATAGTGAAGTGTGCGAAAGTAGAATGTGCGAAAGTCGAGGGCCGCCTGTATTTCAATGCTTTCTATTTATTTTATTTCTTCAGGTAACTTACTGTATCAACAGCTTCAATCTCTTATACAATGAGTTAAAAAAAAAAGGAGAGACCCTGTTTTTCTTCTCATTGGTAGTCTTATCTTTGATTATCCCTAGTTTCGTATGTATGACATTGATGGTTGAATTAGATTTTTTATTTTTATTTTACATATCCCCTTTATTAATTATGGCCAGTTACATGGAAAAAAATCAGTTTATGTTGAATAATTGTCATATTACTATCGTCCCATCAAAATGGGATTGTAAAAAAAAGTTGAAGCAGATCGTCTGTTTTGGCGAAACCGTGGTTTTTTTCTGACTATTTTTAAGTAAATACAACCACGGTTTTATATTGTATTTCGTTGCGTTGGCAATATCTGTTAAGTGATATTTCTTAAAAGTATTATTTAGTTCTCAACAAGATTACACAATTTTGTTCCAAAATAAATATACTTAAACATTTTTTTAAAATTAAATTTTTACATATTTTCCCCTTTTTCTTATCAACAAAAAAATATTTTAAAAATCCATCATCAAAAGGTACATTACATTGTTTTTAAAATCTCCTCAACCATTTTTTACCAATAACTCCCAGATATGACAATGTTGAATTACATTTCGCTATTACGAGTACTATTCTAAGTGTGAAAATTTGAATACACTGTTAGAAGTAAAGTAATGTGAACTTGGAAGGAAATATCAGCTACTGAACGTGTACATTGTTTTGCCCTTAGGTATAACTGACCAACCCACTGATTGCCGATTGCAGTAAAGTTTATTGGTGATCTCGGGTAGACACTTGTGCCCTGGATTATTACAGCCAGGTTCCATTATCAGGGTGATTAAGGTACTGTTACATCACACACTGCGGGGCACATAATGTTTTTACCGTTTCGCAGATCTCACGATTTGCTTTCCCGGGCACCGTTGCGTAATCATTTATTTCAGGGGTCTCCAAGCTTACAAAGGCCACTTGCACCACAAAAAGCTTAGCCGAAAAAATAATAACGCTCACGTTGATGTTTTATGAGCGAAATGAGATTATTTACCTTACTTTTAACGCAACCAATTTCTTCCATTCTGACGAAAACGCAAAAATTATTTTACTTTGTTTTCCAACCTTAACTGTTTTTGGTGCACCTAACTTTAGGAAGAGACACAGGGAAGTTTATTAATTTTTACAATGAAAAAATATTTTATACATTTTTGTACCCATCACAATTTTGAAGAAATCACGATTTTTCATGCGTTGCATTTATTTTCATATATTTGTGATGTCGACGCCCTTGTTACTCTTTCCTTGTTTATTATACGAAATGTGCAGATTTTTTTACGGCTGGATAATAATTATTTATGATATGCGAACTAATTTGTGAATAATCACGACAATATGTTCACTTTTATTTCAAATGTATTTAAAAAAAGAAGCTAAAAAAGCTTTTCTTGTCAATCAAATTTTCTTTTTTTTGACTACATCTATAAAAAAAGATTTCGGGTACCTAGTACATAACGTTCTCATTAGCCTTTATATTGGCAGAATGAAAAAATATTTTTTTACATCTGATGATTGGAAAGGCTTCAGAATCCCAAACAAAAATACATTTTTCATTTTAATCAAAGTTTATTATGAATTGTGATAATGCGATTAGGAATGAAAAACAGTTTTAATTAAACGCTGTTTTACTTATGTTTTAGTTCATGAGAAAAAAAAGAGATTATAATATCTACGGTTAAATCCGCAAACAAGATAACTCTTTTTTTATCAAATCAACATTATAGCGCTAGCTGATTTGATTACTTCTCGTATGTCATTTTAAAAAACGACAACGTTGGTATTAATAATGATTTTGAAAATAGGAATATTATTAAACAATAATAAAAAACCAAACAGGTGTACTTATATGTATACAATAAAGTTTTATTTTGCTCATGGAGAGTTTGGTTTACTGGGGTTGTTATGCTTGCAGATTAAGCCGTCGATATGCATCCTATAAGATACATTGCCAAAAAGGAGTTAAGTAACATTAAAATTAATAAAACGAACGAGACAAGATATTTTTGCACTGAAATTGTTCAAAAACCATTTATATTTTTACTGGTATAATATATATTATTTAGTAAGGTTGTCATTAAAACATAACGAGTTGGTCGAGCATTGGAGATTTAATTTTGATAATACTTTGCTTTATTGCGCGGCAATAAAAATTATCCGTGTGGTATATACATATATATATATATATATATATATATGTATATAATAGTAAAGCGCCAGGCCAAACGCAAAGCATGATAGATCCGGCCGGTTTGACCCGCAGGCTGGAGTTTGGCGACCCCTGGTTTATCTAAAGCCCTACGTCTAGTTCACCTTTGTGCGCCGGAAACCATTCTACTTCATTATGAGCTCCCATAAATGTAATCAATTTCGATCATTGAGCCATTGAATTAAATTCTATTTGGAGCAATTTGTAGATACCGTACGGCGGTATAATTAAAAGAACTGACTCGAGTTTATAAGAAGGCTGATGTGCAAGTCAGTTCATTGAAATACATTATTCTTTGTCACACGAACAAGTTGCCATTGACCATTGTGATGCATTTTCTCGGGCGCGTGATTGGACATCGTCTTCGTGGAATATTAAGCAATGGGTGGGTGTTATGAACTAAAAACATAAAAATAAACTAATCGAAATAAATACGGTCTTAATTGCGTTTATAGCGTTTATAAAAAACAATTATAAGATTTAAAAACAATCCATAAAATAGGTATCTTTATTTTTTATATTAAAAAAAACGTATTGTCAAAACTTAAATTACTTTTAATTTTATCAACATCAGATATAAATGAGGTGCAAATATATAAAAAGTGACTTGTCATAGAATATGGAGTTTGGAAAATGAAGAAAAACTTGTTTTGAACAATGCTATTTATTTAAATGGACTTTTGGACATGTTTTTAATAAAATAAATGCGTTTTCAATGAATAGTGTAGTTTTTTCTCATATATAATATTTCGATCCGGATTTCTTAGATTTTGATATAAAATTTGATAAACCTTTTTTTTCGAATTTCGACAAACACTATTTTAAATATTTGCGCCTCAAATATGTTCACTTATAAACAAAATACTTCATTTGACATTCTAAAACGTGGTAATGAGCCAGGAATGAAGTGGCTACATATCCACAAAATGAGAATTATTCAATGTTATTTTTTTGTTATTGGATTTTTATGATTTAAAAAAAAAAATCCAATTAAAAAAAATATATTTTCGTTCTTATGATTTCCCCAAATATTTCATTTTTGGTGCCATTTTGTTTTAGTCGTAAATAATCAAGTTAAAAAATAAAAATAACAAGCAATAGTAGGGTAGGATTCCAACCCTAGACCTTCTGATGCCGAGTCCGCGGCACTACCCGCAGAATCACAGCCCTTCTAAGTCTCATATTATTTATTGATTGTTTGTTCATGTAAAACTTTTACTGCCTTTCCATATTTAGAAAAATCTCCACCTTAGAACGGGCTCTGCTATGTTGGATAAAGACCCACCAAACCAGCGGACATCCATTTAAAGCTAAAATATTTTATGGATATATGGATCTCTGAAAATAAACATAATTGTGAATGCGCAATAAATTAATAAAACAAATCAAAACGTTTTTAAAATGTTTTTTCCCCACATGTTATAATAGCGTACACGATGTAATAGTTCAAAACCTAAAAAAATCGTAACATAATTCAACTCAACACAGGACTCGTCGCGTGGTATGGCAGAATAATTTTTATTTAAAATAAAAGATACATAATTATTTTAATTGTATTTCAAAATAAATAAATAGCCTCTAAATTGATTTCTAGTACCAAAGCAGTTCTTATAATGAGCAAATTAGGAACGAAAATGGATGTAGAAAGGTATAACATTTTCCACGGATGCGAAATCAACTTAGTTGTTTAGATAAAGTTAATAGAGTGATGTTTAAATAATAACATATCAATCTTTAAAATACAACACGAAGCACTCTGAATCAAAGGTCAATACAATAATAATTATAGGGGCAGGTACAAAATACAAAATCATTTATTGAAACACTTCATGGATCGATTGAAATATACTCGCTTCTTTACCCACCTAGCATTGAAATCTTTTAAATGTTGATTGTTATTTTCCTTTCAACTATCTACATCCACCGACGACAGCACAACTGTCTTCTTAGAACTAGTTTCAAATAGAGGCAACAGGCACCACGACGAAGAAATGGATTGTTACGTTTCAGATGAAATTGCCACAATCCAATAGGTTACGCCTTTTACAGTTTCCGTTTATTTCCGTTAAAGCCCTTAGAAGAGAATAAGGGAGAGGATTGTGGTAAGAAAACAATCGAATTGACCTGAGAAGACCTATCTAGATGATTTATAGTTTTGGGAGTGTGATGATTTTAATATTTTTTCGGATATGAATCACTCCAGACAGCAGTTAAAGGTCTGTTCACACATCTCCGACACCGAACCAATTAAGGTGAAGCCGCGAGAATGTAATTTTGCTACGATCTATTCAAACCGAGATTAGGTGGGATAAGATTTTTTGAGTTGTAAATCTTAATCTACATAGTGTTTAAATGATGATTAATACGCGTATGATCGTAGAACTAATAAAATAATCAATCGTCATTAGATAAGACGTGAAACTAACGAAGTGAATAATTGACTCGGTAAAAAATAATTGTGTTTACATCATATTTCACGCAGTCATATATTTGATACCACACTGATCATGCATCTAGGATATATCCTATAGTATTAAGTTTTTTTTACGTGTGATGGGCTAAGTCCAGGTACATAGGTATTATTATTAAATCGCCGGAATACATATTCTTATATATGTAGATTTGATGATCCTATCCTACGCCTCAACCCCGAAATCTTACAACAATAATTTCCATACGCTTCTTGCCTCTTGAGCCTGTAATGATATCATTTTAGATTTACGTCCAGAGACGTCAGCCTGGCATTATGATTTAATATAAGACGAGGCGAGTTTTGACTCGTGAAGTCCCTTGAATAGAAGTCATTTTTTTCGTTTGTAAACAACCACAACAATCGATTAAGGCCAAAGAATACCATTGTGTGTGAGATTATTTAAAGAGATGAGAAAAGTTGATTCAATTTTGATTGGCCGCAATTATATTTTTATTGTTATCAAATTAACTGATTTATATTGAGTTATGAGTGAGTTAGTACTGAAAAATGTCACAAAATGTGTATCGATTTATTATGTAGTAAAATTGTTTGTGTCCGGAGGGAGGAAGAATACCGTGTTATGTGTGAAGTAGAGCCAGAATTCTGAAGGAGTGCTTTTGAATCGACGACTACAAAAGAAAATCTGAAAAAATGAATCGGGGAGAGATTCGTCCACCTCGTAGTGTAGTAGTTAGCGTATTTTTCTACTGTGTTTCATATAACGAGTTCGATTCTTGCCAAAGACGATATAAAATACTAGTTCAACAGTATTGCTACCCTGGAATATTTTATTGTCCCTGGACTGGTATTGGAGTTCGAATGCAGTATTCTATGCACCCCTGGGTACGTATAGGGAAATGATGATTATATGGTACAATACAAGACATGAATAATATTATTTACATTTATTTTCCCGTGTTTACTGGTCTTTGTGGGGTATGGTATTATTTGCTTAGTTTTAATTACATGAATTCATTGGCTTTAATGCATTATTAAACGAATAAAACGCATGGTCACTGAACTGAAATTATTAAAGGTAAATCAATTATGCATACGATTGTAAAGGGTTGGGATTTATACCTTTTAAATAATTTTATTAGATCTATAATGATCAAATGATCAAATGCTCGAATAAAATTCACATGAAAATATTTACTCAAGATGTGTTCCCGGGTTTATTTATGGCATCCTGAACTTTAAGATTAAAATATCCTTACTGAGTAGCGAGTTGGGTAGTGGATAGTTTATTTTTGTTGGTAATAAGCGAGTTGTAACGCACGGGCACTGAATAGAATATCTTCGCTATAATCTATAAGTGTGGTATTAAGTCCTGGAGATTTATCTTAGAAGGGTTTTATTACACCTCCATTAAGAGGGATTTCTTTTCTTTGCCTTTTTTATTTGTCGGGAGATATTCTGTCCTCGGCTCTCCGTAGAATGAATTATCACTATTCTGGAATGTGTTCAAAAATGGGATATGATTCGAGGAATTTTATACGGGAAGAGTTGATCTCTTGGATATCCTTATTTATTATATCATGTTTTAAATATTTCAATGCCGCTTTACTCAAAATCTAAACTAGTCGGAAAAATATATGAAACAAGCAGCTGATTTTTATCACGAAAAAATCCAATAGAGATAGAAAAAAAAAATTGAGGAGTCTACAGATTTATATTTACGGGACATCAATATTTGGATGGATGAAAAAAAACTTCAATATTTTCTTTTAAGAATATTCGTCACCTCTCTTTATATATTTTTATATCCTAATAACTCGCTAGGGGGCTGAATCTAATCACGTTCTACAGAGATTTCAATACCCTAAAACACATTTCAATGAACAAAGAAATAAGTTTTTTTTTTTTTTTTAATTGGATCTCATATAATTACAGGTTATTTAACGTCAGCATATTTATTTAAAAACAGACTTTCGATCTCAAAAATGACCAATAATTAAAATTGTTAGACGTAAATTCTAATAAACTAGGTTACCAACTAAGGACGCCCCTTCTTTATTTACATTTAAGTCAAGATTGAAATGTCACTATCTATATATTCAAATTGTTCCTTTATCGTACTTCTTTCCCTCCCATCCCCTCTCATCTCTTCATAGTACAGTGTTAATTTTTAAATATGTTATTATTATGTTAAACTTTGTTTTTAATTTTTGTATAAAATTGTAAGATTCAAAATGTCCATGTATTGTATTTGTAATTTTCTCAAACTGAACGGTTTGGGTAGGTAGGAAGAAATTGCTTTAAGTCAATATGCCTGCCCTTATATGTATACGTATTGTATATGTAAATGAAGTGTTAAATCAATAATAAATAAATATGCACATATATACATTTTAATATAATAAATAAAGTTTGAGATATCTTAATTATTAATAAGGCATTTTAGTTTAAATATTAAAGAAAAAAAAATAATAAAAGATTTTTAGAAAATACCAATGAATTTTTATTGTTTCCGATTAATTTCTTTTCATTGACTGTATTTATTTTTTTAATATTATTATAATATTTTGTCTAGTTTGAGCATAATCAGTAATGTGTTTACATTAACGTCTTTTTTTGAAAAGTTGAGTTGTACTTTCTATATCCATTAAAGCCCCCTTTTTTTGGATCCTACACATTAAAAAAATTAAAAATATTATCAGGTTTTATTTAAAATTATTACTGTGTTTATTTAGCCAGTATTATTTTTGAAAATGCCTCTTGAGTGGATTTGCTTGATTAAATAAAAAGTAGCTAATTTCTTGAATAAAGTATACTTTAATATACAGGGTGTTCTTTAAACCCTGTCATCTTCGAAACCACGATGATCAGTATGGGCAAGAAGACATATTGGCATATTCAAAAAAAAATATTGAGAACAAAGATTTAAAAAAAAAAAAAAACTAAAAAAAAAAACAAATGGTTGCTTACTTCTGCAGGAGAGAAGTGAGGAGAGCGCGGCGCACTATCAGACTCCCCCCTCCTTGTTCCTCCCCTGCAGAAGTAAGGAACCGTTTGCTTTTTTGATATTTAATTTTTTTAAATTTTGTTTGCTCTGAAAAATTATTTTAATGTGCCAATATGTCTTCTTGCTCATACTGATCATCGTGGTTTCGGATGTGACAGGGTTTAATGAACACTCTGTATATAATACTCGTACACGATTGAATACACGTCAAGTCTTAAAATAGCCTTTATGAAATGAAATTGAATATCTATCGAAGTTGAATTTATCATACTATACCAATTTTACAACAAAAAACAATGATGTATGACGAGAAATACAACAAATCTTTTTGTCGAACCAACATGATGTCATTTCGTGCTGATAATAATATTTAATTGGTTAGTTAAATATTCACATTTTTTTTGTTTTTAAAAATATATATATTTGGACCCCTGTATTTAGTAGCCTTATGTGTCATGTACAAGGCTAAGGTACTCGGAAAAAATCGTTGTGTTTTGTCTTGGAAATGGGATGTTCGATCACTGATTTTGGTTTATTACCTTTATGAGTCCAATCACCATTGTTGCAAAGTCAAAGAACATGGCGCATGATAACGGCTTTTAACGACAGTGTGGATATCTGTTAGGGATATTCCATCTTTCCAGCATTTTGCTTCAAGATTATGGCGTAGCTAACTGAAAAATGGGCACTGAAAAAACATATGTTCGATATTCTGTGAAGAAATATCATCGCATGGATAATAATCTTCACTCCTTAATATAAACCTATATAGGTAACTTCTCATAGCTCCGAGTCCGGTAAAAATTTGGGTCGTTTCGAAAGTACTTTGGTGATGACGACGGAAGTTTGCTGCATCAGCCAGCGTTGGGAAAATCATTTAAATGATTTTACCTGCAGAAGAAGCGCGATAATGATCCTAGCAACGCTGCTGCGTATTTTGTTTTAAAACGCTTTTAGCAAAGCTAAGGGAAAATTCTGAGAAGAGAGATGCCGTTCTTTTACAAGTTGCGGCTCTCTCTTTTCCTACGATACCAGCATGTCCTCTTATGCAGCATATTTGAATAATAATCCCTCTGATTAAACATACATTCTGCATCCTATGATTTTATTTACGAAACATGAAATGTTAGAAATAGTCTGTTGTTTCGGAAGAAATCAAAAAGTTTTGCGTCGCATAGCGGTTGGCTTGTTTGTCCGCAATGCAAAAGGTTGCGGAGTCATTTGTTGCCAAAATCAACATAAAATAGTGTATTTGTGTCTAAAGAGTATCACCTTGACTTCTTGTAATATATTATCAAATGTATTATTAAAACAAAACAGACCCATATTTGAGAGATCATTAATTTGAAAATGATTTGTAAATTAACACCTTTGCGTTTCAGTGTTCAGTAAAGTTAGCACTAGTCCCAGAGAGAATTTTGAATATAGGAAACGAACAAACTTCCGAAGCGAAGGCATGGCATGCTAAGGAGTCAGTGTCTAAAAAAATGTAAAAGTAAAAGACGAGCGATACATAGATCCATTAATTTTGAATAACCGGTGAATGGTTTTGTAACTTTTGCGACATCTTTGACTGGTTTGAGATTTGAGATTTTAAGAACAGTTCAGTCTGGTCTTAAAAATGTCACGAAAGCGATGAAACCGATCACTGGTTTTTAAAAATTCATTGAAATAAGTATCAATTGCTTTTTATTTCTATTATAAATTACAATGAACTTTTAGCAAGACTTTTCACTTGCAAACTTGACTTTTTTTATAATATTTCCTCCAAAATCTCAAATGTACCGTTTCGTCTTATTTCACGACTAAATAAACGGCGCATATATTTATATGTATGTTTGACTTAAGAACGTTCCTATTTAATCAAGTGTCTTGAATATGCATTACTTACTTCTCAATTTGCTCTAAGATATAAAAAATGTACTTCTAAAAATTTCTGCACTGTTACAGCGTAATTTAATTATTTTTTAAGGTAAGTCTATGAAAGCAAAATGACCAGTTATGTGCTTCAGATGCTTTTCAAAAGACTGTGAACTTGTGGCATAGCAGTTTCAAAATGCACACTGGAAATAAATATTTAATTTAAACCATGTCGGGAATCGAACGCGAAACCTCTTTCACGGAAGGCAAATGTAGTAAAGTGACTAGAATACACGGACAAAATACTTTTAAAAAATAAATGTTCATTTAATTATTGATAAAACGTACGTTGGGCTCGTGGTGAAGTGGTCAGCGCATTTGCTTACCTTGCAAGAGGTATCGGTTCGATTCTTGACATAGTTGACATAAAATATTAATTTGAAAAGGTACGCTAAAATATTTCATAGTTCCTGGACTGGCACCCGAAGCGTAAGACCAATCATCTTAACTTTATGTTACAACAATAATCAAGATACGTTGCGATTGGTGTTTCAATGTAGTGTACTATGCACCATTAAATGCGGAAAGGGGAATGATGAAATGATGATAATGTTTTATTTATGTATGTAAATGTGCGTATATATATATATGTACATGTACGTGTGCATGTACGAGTATGTTTAGGAATGATACAGTGTGTCAATTCGTTTTTTTTTTTATTATTCGTAATAATTACCTCTTTACAAAGCGTTAACTTTTTTTTTCATTTTAGACTATTTTGAGAGATTTAATATTAATATTCTTCAATTAATTTATGAAAACTTAACTTTGCCAGTTTTAATTTAATATTTAAAATCAAACATAACAAAAAATCAATATTAAAAATATATAATACTATGCAGTTTGTACTAAGCAAATATTTTATGTCATATTTAAACTATTATATGAGAATGAGACACCAAAAAAACGCCAATGTTTACGTTTCCGTAATTGGTATTTAAAATCATAAAATGCCCCGAGTAGAATTTTTATGTATACCTTATTTACCAAGAGTATTTTTAATAAAGGATACTGCCTATGTTAAATTCATATTTTGTATCGCTCGACCTTGTAGCGCACTTGTCAAAATATTTTCAATCGATAGAGAGGACTATTGATAAATAGCAAGGCTGAATTCGGTAAATAGGTGTCTTTGAATGATTATGCATTTTCACATGCGGGATATTACTTAAATTAGGTTGTGAAGCTTGTGTGTAAAATAATTTATTTCCTTCATCGCCAAATGTAAATGCTATGCCTCATTATGTGTTACTATATATGTATACTACTGTGGGTAAATGATTTTATTTTTGTACTGCAGAGGACTGGAGGAAGTAATATTTTACAAATATGTAAAGTAGCCAAGAGATACGTTTAAAAAGATGCACATGTTGTAAAAAGTTTTCGAAACCGTCACAAATTTTCAATAATGTCTAGATGACGCAAATAATAGTTGTTTTTTGTTATTCAAGTCAAATATATACATTTTTATTATGAAAGCCGGCCTCCGCGGTGTAGTGATTAAGAGACATGACTTACGCACGGAAGGTTCCGGGTTAGATTTCCGATGAGAACACAAAAAATAATAATGTAATTTTTCTCAAGCTTTGGCGTTCTGTGTTGTAATTTACCATAGGTATAGGTACATCTACTCATATTTTTTTCAGCTGTGAGTAAAATGACTTAAAAGTAAAAATGTAGAGAAAACTTTTATTATCGTCAGAAAACACCACGAAAATATTTTGTTTTTTTTATTTTTATTAATAGCAAATAAAAATACAATATTACAACTAAATACATTTTTTACATGAATTAAATACATATGTTTACATTTACGATTCCCATTACGTAAAATAAATAAATAATTCTTGTGTACATAATGGGGAGTGACGTCTTACAATAGTTTATTTTATTTTAATTGATAATATTTTTAGGATAACATATATAAATTACAAAAAAACTATAAACGATATTTTTAATCAGTGCTACATAAAGAAGAATTATAAATGTAACTTTTCACTTCTTTCTTAAATATATTGTATTCCTGACTGTACTTTTTATTATCTTTGTTCATTTCATTAGAAAAACGTTCCTCTGTTAGTATAATAATGTTGTGGTGTGTTTTAAATGTAGGAATTAGGATATTATCACCTATATGTAAAAGTATAGTAATTTTGAATGTTATAAACTTATTTATTGTCTTGTTTTTTTTTATATCAGAAGCATAGTCGTGTTTAAGAAAATTATTACAAGGTAATCTTCCATACTGAGTCGTCCAATCTGTTCATGCTTCATCATGCGGTAGTTAAGTGCGACATTCCATCATAATGGACACGTTTCGAAAAGCCAATAGAAAAAAAGGGAAAAATCCTAGTCCTGAACGCGGGGCAATGTACTGCCACTCCTTCAGATGATTTATGAAATTATTACAATCCAACGTAATTGAAAATAGGGTTTTTAATTAATTACATTTTTAACATACGCCTATACACGCATCCACACAACTATTTGATACTATTTTTCTATTACGATCGTTCGTCATCATTTTCCTATCCGCACCAGTACTGTTCCATACATAGGGCACTGAATTTGCACTCCTATTGCAGCGTATATTGATCCTTTTTGTTACAGAAAAAACTCGAAAGTGACCGTGGAATATTTCAATTATTTGACTTCGTTTGTTAAGAGTTTGTGCGTAATTCAACATTTTTTCGTCAGTGTGTCATACGTTTTAGAATGTTATTTTATCAAATTACATGTATTATTTCACTGGATTCTATAATTTTCTATCAATTAATACCTTTTTAGAGTTTTTAAAAATATTTTTTTTAGTTTCACACACTTTCCAGTTTTGTTTTTTTTAATTCCATCATTTTTATTAAATTTTTAAATGTTATATAATTTTTTGTGAGATTTCTATATTCAAATGATCTCTAGACTAAACGTGGTATATTTTATATTTTAAAAAATGCTGCCTGCCTCAGAACGGGTATTTACTATATCTTATTAGGATAGACAGTGTCGAATATGTTTGCAAACTGTACATATTGTATTATTTACTATAATAAACGTTGATTTTTGGCACTGAACTCAACTGATTTTTTTTGTTTGTTCTTTTTATATTTTTGTGCTTTGTGTTATTTTGTAATGACGTTCATGTAGTGTATAGTATTATTATTGTACTATATTTTTAAAAGTATATTATATCATTTGTCGCAAGTCAACACCGGACTCAAATCTCATGGAGTTGGCACTTGTGTCTCAATATATGTAAATAAAATTAATCCGTCAACAAATCAATAAAAATATTTAAAATCTAACGATGAATGTGGTATATCAATTTAAAGAATTTAAAAATGTCATATGATATTTGTAATTTATTGAATACTCGTTGTCAAAATAACAGAATAATCACAATATTCTGGGAAAAATGTATCTGTACCACACAAACAAAACTGTTTGTTGTATGCTTAAGGGCGCCTTTGAGTCGAAGACAGGGACCATTTTGAAGTGTAATGGGCCAGAACCCTCAATGGTGCATATTGCTTGTGGTCAAATAGTTAATAATAATAATAATGGGTGTTCTGTAATGTAATTGACCACTGTAATTGGGCCTTCTGGCCTGTTGTGGTGCAACAAAAAAAACTAATACGTTTGCCTACCAAACGAGAGGTGTCAGGTTCGATTCCCGACATAAATATATCTTTTTGCTAGGTGTTTTTACACCAACATATAGATTTTTCAAATTGGTGTTGCTTATTTTTTGCCTTGCCCTGTACAAGGCTAACATTTAATGAAAAATGAAATGAAAAACGGAATGTCGACCCAAGGTTTGCGTAATTTTTTTTTTTAAATTGACATTTTAACCCAAATACCAGACCAGATTTTTAAACAGAAAATGTTCCAATAACAAAATACCATTAATATCTTTGATAACTCAATTGATTTTTACCGTCAAAAAAGGGATAGTCAATAATTTGTTCAACACTGAGTGATGAAGGGACATGTATTGATAGACTGTTTTATTTTTTTCTATGGCGGTAGCGGTGTCATACTCGGTCTAGGCAAGTGTGTGACGAATACGGATTTGTATGGGCCCTACCTGTGGAGGATAAATATAGCCCTTGGCCCACAAAATACACATGTTGTGACTTGACAACCCCGACAGCGGGAGGCAGGTAGGTACCGCGAAGGTACTACCCATGTCCTATACCGAATGTCAAAAAAAATGCATTTGACATAATTTTAAATAATTTGGCTTACATCATACTCATTAGAAATAATAAGAAAAATGAACGTAGTAATACAAAAAGCAGCCAGCCATAAAAAAGTGAATCTGATATAATAGCCATTTTGTAAAAAAAAGAGTGAATTATAAAATCTACACAATTTATTTATTTATTTATTCATTCAAAATTACAAGATTAAATATTTATGAACTTATTAAGGCTTTTTAGGCTATGCCCGTGTCAAGCCACAATAAATAACAATAAAAATACATAGTAAAATTAATAAGATCAAATTATAATGACATAGAATCACAATCTAGAAAAAAAGGTAAATGTAATAAATAATCCAAAGAATACAATGCAAAAAAGATAATCAGAAATAATTTCTAAAATATAAATTATACCAATTAAGAATCACACATAATCAAATGTACAAAATAGTGGTATCATTAAAATCAACAAAATAATATTAAAATATAGAAGTATTAAAAAAAAACAAAATAAGAGCATCATTTAAATCAACAGAAAAAGAATATATATATAAAAGCATAATTAAAATGATAATTGAGTTATGTTTTCTAGAAATTCACTCAATTATAGCAAGAAATATAAAAAATAAGAGCATTAAATCATATGCCAAATAATAGTACGTACTAAATTAAATTATACAAAAATACATTATAAGAAAATCATAAAAATTATCAATATATATAAAAAGCAAATGAAAGTAAAAAGTATGGAAGGAAAGCAGATTTGTAATTTTTTGCTAATCTCGAACTTTAAAAAAATTGACAACCTCGTCCCTATCGATGTGCAGCAACGAATTTCAAACATTTTTCTTTAATACATTGGCACTTGTGGAGTTTTTTATGGCTGCCGGAAGTTGATTAAAAAATTTCGGAGCCAGGAAGGTAAAGTTTTTTTGAGCTAGCTTCAACTGAGTGGTTGGGCCAAGGTAATTAATAATAGTTTGAATGTTTTTGACTTTAACAAACGATAAACAATGAATAAATAAGTTTTTTTATATATTACAAACAAGAATTTTATTGTGTATTTGACCAGTTTAAAAGATTTTTTAAGTACAATAAGATTTTTCTAGTTTTGTGGGTGTTTTCTGCAAATTGAGAAATGCCGTTTTTGTGATCGACACCTTTTTCTGGAGGTGATTAATACAGTTTTTTTTTATATAAAAGGGGACTGGCTGTTTTTAGCAGAACATAGAATCGACCTTACTGCACCCGATAACATCAATATCTCATTTTTCCAAAATTGTGGACTGACTGCTTTCGCATAACTACGTTCAAATTATATTGTGTAGCTAATAAAAAAAAGACATATATCTCGTTAGATATATCTGTTTTTTTGGTTAATATTTGAGTTATCTATTTTGAGAATAAAAACTATGAAGCACATAATTAAACAAAAAAAGATTTTTGTTTTTTTTGTATTTACTTTTTTTTACAAAATACATCGTAGAAAAGTTTACAAGTAACAAATTAAATAATTTGAAATAAATTTAAACAAAAAAATATATAAAGTTGAATTCTTAGCACAGTAATTATTCTATGGAACTTTTACCGTGAGTCTAGACTGGGCACTAGAAAATAATATTTTATTGTTATTTTAGTACAGAAAAAAAACTAGTGTCTTCAAATTTCGTGTCACGGTGTATTGCTGGATGCTGCAGGTCTCACGAAGATCTAGTAGAAAAAAGGTCTCGACGTTTCCACCGCATTCGTAAGAGTGCGTTGGTCCCGTCCCCGATTCAACCAACCAAACCCTCCACTCCCCGGACATGAAATATTATCGAATTATGCAGAAACAGACCAACAAAAAAAAACTTTGTAAAAAAATATTGAGTACTAATATGGTTCATTGCTATTTAGCTCACAAATATTTATTGTGATCGCAATTACTAAAAATCTATTAAACAACCTTTTTTATTAACCGTGACCAAGGTAAGCAAATAAACAAATATCTTGTAATTTATTATAGTTATTTTATACGTTAAATTGTTTGGTTAAATTTTACTTCTTTTTTTTCACCACAATAGGCCAGCAGCTCAATCACAATGGCCGCACTTATCGGTACTTATCGACGCTATAAAATAAACTTATGGATTAAATATTAAGGACTTTTAATCATCATGATAAACATCGTGATAAATATCCGGGATTAAGCACCAGAAGTGTAAATTTCAGCACAGAACACACAGGCTTCAAAGTATTGAATCGGGCTGTAGTCCCGTGGTTAGCGTTGCGGACTCACAGTTCAGAGGTCTAGGGTTCAAATCCCACTCTACCCCGAAGTGATTTCCATTTTCCAATACTGACTTATTTACATCTCGTTGAGAATGGTCACTATAATTAAAATATTTGGGTGAATACAAATATTTCTATTTTCAAAAAAAAGTTTTTTTTGGGTGTTCTCACCGGGAATTAAATGCAGTTTTAATATCGATAATTTTGCATTTTGCACTGCATTTGAGATATAAAAAAACCGTACCACGAAATGATGTTAATTTAAAGAAAATATTTTTCTCATCTTCGAGACAGTTAGTAGATATTTTTTTATTTTTTATATTTTTTTCTTTGCAATTTACAATCGGTATACATACGTTACAAATAAAAAAACTATTACATAAAAAAATCTCACAAGGCATGACCTGTGTGTGCGTGTAAACTTTATTTTAAATTTCAATAAAGGTTGCCGGAAGAATACGATAGAAATCCGAAAAAAATATCTGCAAATATTAAAACTAAATAGTTTTAATATTTGCAGATATTAAAACTATTTAAATCTGATTTTTTTATCCATTTTTTCAATCATAATCATGACAACGTCTTGTGTGATAATTCAGTATAGGTAACTTTGTATTTTTTAAGAAAGTTTTGAAATCATTTCGACGAATTAATCCATATTAAATCAATTCAATCCCGGTTAGTGAAGAATACACTTTCCCTTTCTCCTCGATCCAATAAATCACATATTAAGCAATTCTGGATTACTTTATTTCATTTATATGTCAAGACTACCAGATTAAATAGAATTCGGGGCAGCTTTTTTCGGGAAACGGGCAATTTTTTTTTATATATGGGCACCGCCAAGGTGACTTAAGCCCCCAGATGTTTGCGGTATGTGGTGGGAAAGCTGTATAATTCAGGAAAAACAATGTGCAACGTATTCTGTTTAGAAATACAGGTTCAAATCACTGCCAAACATACAAAAATTATTTATATCCATACTTATTTATTTATTTATTGATGTCAAATAACATTTTCTTTGCACCAAAACGGGCTAGGAGGCTCAATTATAGTAGTGATTATAACACAAAACAACCGGGCTTGAGAAAAGTCCAATTATTTTTTGTGTTCTCACCGGGAATCGAACCCGGAACCTTACGAACATGAGTCAAGTGCCTTGACTACTACACCACGGATGCCGCTATATTATTTTGTTTACATAGTTACCAACATATGATAGCTTTTTAGGCTGTGCCCGTGTTAAGCCACTATAATTAACAAAAATAAAGTATAAGGTAAATTAAAAATTGATTATTACACATGATACAATATACTTTTTTCAAAAAGCAAATCAAATTCAAGAAATAACATTTAACAATTTGATAATAATAATTACATATGGTACAATACTAAAAAAAACAATTGAATTAAGAATAACAAACTCAGCATAAGAAATAACATTAAAAACTTTAAAAAAATAATATAATATAAATCATACCGATGAAGTAACAAACATAAATCAGTGTGCAGAATAAATCATCTTTAAAATATAATTATTATTTTTATAATTTATGTAGGGCATTTTTTTTAAAATCACCTCAAGGGCGCTGTATGAAATAAAATAGTACAAAAACATGATTGAAATAATAATTAAAATATGGTACATAAAGTATGAATTTAAGTGATTAATAACGCAACAAAAAAATGATTAAAACGATAGAAGAAAACATCAAAATATAAGGATTAGTATAAGAAAGGAAGGAAAGCAAAAAGGGATATAACAAATTATTTCATTTAATGAATTAATAATTAATACTGTAAATAAATATTTTGTAATAAATAAATAAAAAAAGCTATGTGAGTTTTTAATACAAGTTTAAATCACTGCAAAGCACACTAAAATATTTTTATCTGTAATGTAAATAAACATTTTCTAATAAATAAATAAAAAAGCGAATGTGAGTTTGAGTGTATTACGTATAACTGAATCCCAAATATGATGACGATTATCGGACTTCATAATACTTAAAAAACGCTTTGTTGGTTTGAAAGCCACGAGGCCAGAGGTTTTTTTGACTTCGTGTTCTCACCCTAAAGGGTTATTGTATCGGACGCGGTATCAACAGCAGGTAACCCTTTCGACAATAGGAACATCCCCCCGATCCCTCTATTACGCATGATAGATAGCAGCAAAAAATGTTGATTCAGGATGCCTTGCGTGTGTAGACGCATCAAAATAAATACACTTTTATGAGAGTCGAATCATTGTTTAAGATCATCGTATTTGCTAAATTATATACAATGATTGTTTATTTACGTCAGTAAATAAACATACGACGATAGAGAATTTTTATCTGTATTTAATAAACTCTATATTAAAAATATTTTAAAAGTAATTAGACTCTGAAATGCTTATTATTAGGTTCTTACATATTACAACAGATATGAAGAACATTTCACAGTATAATATAGAAGTCTAAGCATCTGTAAGGCTTATGACCTGTCATTGGCTGGTTTAAGTGGCCAATTTTACACACTGTGTAACATTCACAATTCTGCCCATATTTGAGCATATATATTCCTTCAATTCTTTAGTCTGTTGATGTTTGTGAAGTTAAAGAGCTGAATCCGATATTAATGCGGGTGAGATTCATCTAATTAAATTATTTCACCTACATACGCATGAAATTTGTTTTTTTTTTCAATTTCTGTACTTCTTTATGGACCAGGTGGATTTTTCAACAATATTTTGAGTTTTTCCAAATCTTTGTAAACAAGAACTGGATTCAACCCTGGGGAGCGGTTAACATATTACAACAGAGATGAAGAACAATTTAGAGAAGATAATGTAGATGCTTAGACTTCTATATTACCTTGTGTAAAGTGTTATTCATCTCTGTTGTAATAATGTTCATATTAACTCCCCAGGGAATTGAATCCAATCTTTTTCCACAAAAATTTGGACAAACTGAAAATATTGTTAATAGAAGATTTATAGAAGCGTAAGTGACATTTGACTTCAATTTTATCCGAATAAATATAATAGTTAGATGCTTAAAAAATCTAAAGTATAAGCCACACTAACTAAATTAAACAAACTAAAAAAATAAATGTATAAACTTATTTTTATTTTTTTTTAAATTACACTTCGACCGGTTTCGAGGTTACTACCTCATCGTCAGGAATTTAACTAACTGTTAATTACACGTGTTGCTATTTATATAATGAAATATTGTATGAAAGAGACAGAAAATTGAAAGAAATTGAAAGAAAAAATTGTAAGAAAAATTGAAAGAGAAAAGAATGTGTAATTATAAGTTAGTTAAATTCCTGACGATGAGGTAGTAACCTCGAAACCGGTCGAAGTGTAATAATTAAAAAAAAAAAAAAAATAATAAAGTAGTTTATACAAATTTATAAACAAATAAGTGTAAAATGTCATACCACAGAGTGAAAAATGTTTTTGAAAACAATAATAAAATTAATTTATGGCTAAATTTTAGTTTTACAAAAAAACTATGCCAGAAAAACATAACCGCCAAATGTATATGAGCTGTCAGTTTATATAATTTATTTCCTTGCAATTTATGTTAAGAAAAAATCATAACACTATCCGAAGTTTTAGATATTTTAGTAATAAGTAAGGTATCTAAAATAAATCATTTTTATTGAATTAAATTCGTAGATTATATCCAATAAAAGTGGTATATTTTGGATACTTTACCAAATTTTATTTTAAATTAATTAAAAAGAATGTTTTTTTTTCTGGTACAGTTTAAAAAAAGCATTTCATTTAACGTACTCATATGCGTGTTTTTTTTAAACACCGGATTCACGATGTTAGTTAGCTCCCTTAAGATGCAGTAAATTTTTCAACAAGTATGAATAAAAAAAATGACGTACTTTTCGTGTATTTATTTATTTATTTATTAGACACTTTATATACATATCCATTATATATACATATAAAGGCGGGCATATTGCCTTAAAGCAATTTCTTACTACCTACCCAAACTGTTCAGTTTGAGAACATTATAAATACATGGACATATTGAATCTTACAATTTTATGCAAAATAAAAATAAATATATTAAAAAAATGTTAACACTATAGTATGAAGAGGGTAGAGGGGATAGGAAGGAAAGAAGAAGGATAAAGGAACAATTTAAATATTTAGATAGTGACATTTCAATCTTGACTTAAATGTAAATAAAGAAGGGGGGCGTCTCTAACATTAGTGGGCAGTTTATTCCACAATTGAGCGGCTACTACTGTGGAAGATGAGGCAAGAAAATTAGAGCGATGACAGGGTATTAAAAGGGTTCTCTCGTTACTAGAACGAAGAGATAGTCCGTGTTGTGAAAGAGGTTGGATGAGCTCTCTCAGATAAACATTTGAACTATTAGTGATTATATTATGATTCACTGGGCACTGCAGTGGTAACGGTAACATATGTATCCCAATAATTTGATACGGAAAGTTACGGTGTTTAATATTTTCGTCGAATTATTCTGTTTTCTTTTTTAACTGTAGCAAAATAAATGCTTCCTCTAAATAAAAAAAGGTCTTATCGATGACATCTTTTATCGCCTTATCGTAGATAAATTCTTATAAGTATGTACATATTTTTAAAGACAGTATACGTGTATGTCGTTTGACTGGCAAAAAATATTAACCTGATTTCTAAGCGGGTTTAATTTTTCACATTCGTAATTAAATAGCTCAAAGTAAGTAGTTATATTGCTTAAATAATTACATGGGAACCTCCACTTGAAATGATGACATGTTCGTCTACTTCAGAAGTTGACAGATTCCCTGTGGAAGTAACGGAACGTGACTACTGATTTCCCGTCTTCAATTTTAAAAAATTACCTTATCATTTATTTATCTGCGATATTAATTAAAATACATGAATATTAATATGTACGTCTAGACAAATACTTCCTGGAGGAACTGAATTGTATAAGCTTAAAAATATATTTACGAAATTATTTATTTTGTTGTGGAAAACAACAGAAATACAACATGTATAAAACATCATATTTTGTAAACATGAAATAAAGCCAATAAAGTAATCCTCAAAAAAACAGTTTTTTTAGTCTTGTGATATTTGAACTAATTACGAGTTTGACATAGTATTTTTGTATTAAAAAAAAAAAAAAATGGTTTAGAAGGTAAACATGAACAGAAAATATAAAAGGAAAAATAATGAAACCGACTAAACCGCGAAACCGGCTTGTCAACAGGTTTCTTATTTTTCCTTTACATAGAAAAATGTTAGATAAATTATATAAATTTGAAAAGTAATATAAAAATTATCAAGAACTAAAAACATACGTATTTTTCACACAATTTTTTTTTACAAAATATTAAATAGATGACTGTTGACATAAAATTATAACCAATATAAAGCCTTGTTACAAATATATTTTTTTTTCTTTAAATTTTGTCAACATTTTTTTAAAGATCTGCTTAGGAATCTTATTGTTCTTTGGCCATACTTGTTTACAAACCTCGGTACCGACAAGTCTTCACAAAAACAGAAATTTAAAATACTTTCGAAATGGGAATATGGGAGTCTTGGCATTTACATGACTTATGTCGTGTCATAAGTTGGTTTTAGGAGCCAAATAATACACTATTGAACATTCAAAATTCTGCCTTTATTTTAACATTCATACGTCAACTATTCTTCAACGGGTTGATTTTTGTAAGGTTAAAGAGCTGGAACCTTTTCATCTGAAATGTCTTTCATGTTCACTTCTCCAAAGTGTTCTATATCTCTGTTGTAACAAGTTCATCTTTAAAACTATCTAGGGACTGAAATCCAAATGTTAACAAACATTAGAAAAATTCAAAACATTGTTTATTGCAAGTTGCTTAGTGTTTAAAAAATTCATGAATTACTAAACTTTTGTTTACTCTTACTTTTCTTTGAGACCATCGAGTATGTAAATAAAAGGTCTTCAAAATGCAAAGCATCTTTATAAAAATCTTCTATTACATTACAAAAAATTACAGTTTCATAAACAAACTATTTTTACACTTATTAACATCAAAAATTGTTACGTTATAAATATTCCCACATGTATTCCGAATACATTAAACAAATCGTAAAATAATCGAAATTGATATGCAGAAAAAATAACGCCTTTGCCTACCAATTTTAATAAACCTGATCGGCAAGTTACTATCAAAGTTCAGTTTGTGACTAACACAAAATACTTTTGCATGGCATAATAATTGGTCAAAGCGTGGGTGGCTGTTTTTCAATATATTTCTATTACATACGAGCATTAAGGACAAAAATCAAACTATTAACGTTTAGTAATTTTAACCGTATTTCCCCTAGTTTTGTGTTAAGAAAATAAATAAATAATACCTGCATCATATATAAATTATGACTGACAGTTTTTTTAGTTTTAAGCTGTATTTTCTAATACCCATTCACATTTATTAAAGGCTTTCAAAATAGTTACAATCGGATGCTAATTCATTTAATTAAAAATTCATTTATTCTTCATAGAAATTAAAATTTCTACGCCTTTATAGAGATATAATTGCATTTCTTTTTGTTTTTAAGTATGAAGTCAAGTATTTGAATACAAATACCTTTAAAAGAAGTCATTTCAAAAGCAGGGAACTGATTACTTTACTTTCATGTTTTTAAAATGGTTTTTTTAATGAATTAAGAAATAATTAGGTATTCAATTTAATAAAAATAATAGATAATGGTATTTAGGAAATGAAAGATGGAAAAACGTTATATTATTTAGTAGAAATGAACTATTCGGTATTAATTAGAAATGAAATGAAATAAATATTGCGTATAATTTGATATGTAATACATACATACGTCCACCTCATGGCCTAATGGTCAACACGTTTGCCTAGCATGAAAGAGGTCTCAGGTTCGATTCCCGACATGGTGATATGAAATCTTTAATTTAAAAGGTGTTTTTACACTAGAATATTTCGTAGTCCCTATACTGGCACCTGAAGCGTAAGACTCATTATCTTACCTCCATGTGACATAATATTACCTATATACGCTCTATCTGGAGTACCGGTGTTGTGCTATGAACCATAACTGGAGAAAGAGGATTATGATGATGCATACAAAATACAAAGCATCTGACTTTATTTGATCATTAAAAGTACGCAATATAGTGGATATTTTATTTATTATTTATACATTTTTTTCATTTTTGGCACGTATTTTGTAACACAACTTTTTTTTAATAGATATTTTTTTTTTATTATTTATTTATTTTGTATAGTAACGCCCAAAAGGAATTTCCAAAAAATAAAAATAAAATACATACTAACATACTAAAGAATAAACACAGAATATACAGAAAAAATATGTGAAATTAGTTAGAAAGGATATAATAAAAAGTTTTGCAAAGTAAAAAAAAAACAATAATAACAAAGGTATGCAAGAAAAAACAGTAAGCATATAAACAAAAAATGCAAAGGTATAAGCTTATGAAATAAATTCTGTAAAGCAAACAAAGTAAATAAAGTGTTACGGTAAGCAAGAAAGACAAATTTAAGTTATTTGATATAATAGTAAAAAATAAAAAAACAAGTATAAGGTAATAAAAATAAACAAGTAAGTATTTTTCAATAAAATAAATACAACAACAACTTTGTTTTTAACCACTAATTTTTATTTTTCTAAACCTACGAAGAAACCTTGACGAAGAAGCTTGTCTGCTTTGAAACCGGTAGGTGAAAAATAAAAATTACTGGTTAAAAACAAAGTTGTTTTATTTATTTTATTATAATGAATAACCACAAAGTTAGTGCTTCAAATATAAACTTTATAAAGTATTATTTAATTTATGGAATTGAATTGTCAATAATAGTTAGGATATAAGAAAATGTGTTTTTTTTTGTTGTCAAAAAGTAAAGGCAGATTGAAGAAATGTGAACAAAATGTAAATTTCATCATAGTAAATGCTTAAAGGCACCGAAATAATACGGAATCAGCGTAATGTGTGCGCCATACGTTGTGTGCATGGAAGCAGAATATTGTTTGTGTAATGTCGACAGAGCTCGTCGAAAGAACAACCTATGAAATTGATTCCTAATTATTCTGAATGTCAAGCACTGTAACCTATTTGTGAGCTGAATACGAAGCATCCTCCTCGGACTAAACTGTAGAATCCCAGGCGACTTTTACAGAAGTACGTACAATGGAATTCGGAAAAGGCGAACGCACTAGCGTACCGTTTTAATTGTTGATTTGATTGACACGGAGTCACCGTACGAGTACTAAGCGGGCGAAACACGGTTAGCTATGTATGTTGAGTCGTGATGTGGATTCGTGGACTCATATTCCAGCCACAGTTTCAATCCCCACCCTTTTTCGTTAAACAAAACAAATAATTTAGAATAATTAAATCTGCGCGTTTGCTTGTGAAATTAACTGAGATTTTTCCGTAACAATGAGTGAAGTCATTGTCTCAAATAATTTAAGTTTACAAAATGTGTTATATAGCGGAACCTAAACCGAGGTCAATATAATAATATTCCAACTACCTACACACATTACGTACATATGTTATTTCAGGAAGTACAAAGTACACATCTTTTGGTAATTTTAGACGTCAAATTTTTGTTATTTCCAATTAGCTGTACGATTGTTTCAAATCTACACTCGATTATAACGTTAATGCAGAAAATCGATTGTTTTTTGTTGCGTAACGCTTTAAAATCACGACTAGCTAGTCGGACTGAAAGTTATTAAAAATAGTTATATTTATCGCCTGAAGCGTTGTGTTTTCGGAGAAAATTGCCCAATTATGCAAATATGCTGATATCATACGTAGATATTGAAATTTAACAGTTAGAAATAATAAAAATACGATTCGCAAAAATAGTTATTCCGTAGTTATACGAGTTATGCAGGGATTTTCGGTGCTTCGTCAAAGATGTTAAAAGAGTTTATGTGGAACATAAAATCTTAATCAGTTATTTTATTATAAATGTATTAAGATTAACGCGTCGTAGAGTCACTGAGATAGCTTTCGTTTACGACTTCGCTCAATTTAAAATGACGAATGGATTTTATAATTTTAAACTCGAGAAGATAAGAAGCTTCGACTTTTAAGTAGACATTAAAAACAGATGTGTGAAAAGCTGTCATGTGTCTTATCTAATCAGCGTAATTAATGGATTATGTGGATCTCGTAGCTTCCTCGTTTCTGTGGATTTGCATACTGACGTAAGGCGTTGGGTTTACATTATTGGCCGGGCCAAAAGGCTTAATAAGGTTCTATTCATATATGAACCCGTCGTTAGCTTAAGGCGCAGGTGGAGGCAGCTCTAGGAATAAAACATCGGACTTGATTGATCAGCTGTGACCTAAAACAACAGGCAGACAGCGCTTATTGTGTGCGAAGCAAGCTCAGTGTTGTAGCAGCCAGTACCCGCTGTATCTTGGGCTGATCAAACAGTTGATGGTTGCGGAGATCAGAGCGGTTGATATGTGTGGCCGTGTCATTTAGGAAGACTCTAATGATGAAGTTGTGTTGTATAATAACAACTAAAACCGAGGCACGCTATCAATTGCTACAAGAATATAAAAAAAACACAGACTCATTCTGATATTCGTTCCTGTAATTAATCGTGAAATCAGATTACGAGTAACGCGTTTCGCGAGGATTGGGTAGGTACATCGTACTAGGTATCGTCGGGTCGTTATAAAATGCTAATACAAAAAACTATACCCAGGTTAAAGTATGCTTTTACCGTGTCGCTCTACAATAATAACCTATTTCAAATTGAAGGAAGTAAAAATGTATATTAAAAAAAAAAATTAATAAGAGAAAAGAGAAATGATCGTAAAAATTTATTAAATTAGGTGCAGTTTTTAAATGTTTGCTTTTGAAACTTTTTGAAACAATATTTAATAGATATGTAATTGGATCATGTTTTAATATTTTTGTTTGAATAAAAAACATAACTAATATAAATAACATGTTCATAGATTAGTTAAAAAACAAATCGAAAATAGTTTTTAAAAAATCTGTACTTGATAAATTACAATCAGAAAGCCCATGATCGATTCAACAAATACACACAACTCTTAAAAACAGTAAGAAAAAACAAAAAAGGAAATAAGAGGAATTTTTCTGCTTGCAGGTGTAGTATTACCCCCAGGATAAGAATCATTACATTAAATTATGCATTGTTTTTTTTCTAAGAGGTTACACAATTACACCAAAATTTTACCTGCTCTTTCTTGATATTTGTAACATAAGATAATAAATGTATTATATTGGTTTCAGTACGGAAGTGTGTAACTTAACGCCACAATAATGAAAATTTATTTTGTTGAAAACAACAATTTCTGAAAGTGACAGGAGCGATATTGAGCAAAGTAACGAGTCTTACTCATTCAATTGATATTTAGATTATTCCGCGCAAGTGTTATAATTGGACGAACGAATTCGGATCAATAACGATTATTATTATTCAAATGATATAACCCACATTCAGTGTATTTAAACAGACTTAGTGGATCACATCCGCGACTATTGCTAAGTCTTCGCTCCATGTAAATGCAGCTCTTTATTGACACAATATACGAAATATATCGTGTCAAATTATTGCGGCTGGCTTATATCAACATGCACTAAATATCTGTTCTCTGCTCACCTGTTCTTGTATGCGCAATGTTACTATTATTAGTACATTACATCGAATTGGCATCTTGCCGGATGTCTTGTGTCCTCATCTTCACCCTGTATTAGGAAAGTACTGCCAAGTTACGTAATCGAGTAAGGCATAAAAGCCTCTGTCGTGACACAATCGTGGAGGACAAACCATGTGGCATCGGGAAAATAATAAGTGGATGATTCATCATTTTTAAATGCTCGCATCTCGCACGTCAACGAACCAACTAAAGAAAGAAAATTATTTGATTTGTAATAATCTATGGTATAGTTAAATATTAAGTTTTCCGTCTCCCTTTTTTCAAGACTAGAACTAAGTCGATATTTTTTTTAACATAAAAATACCTCAATTCATTCGAATTCAAGATTAAAAAAAATATTTTATTAAAAAAAACGAAAGATATGATTTTAACAACATTAAATAATAGTTTTAAACTATTTTCATGTCATATACATATATATTGGTTAAGTTAAATAATTTAAAGGGAACAAAGTGTAGACTGTATCATTTCTTTAATGCCTGTAAACTCTTTATGAAGGCTAAATTTTATGTCAATAAGAATCCGTCCCAAGGAAATATTCACATACATTGTTTATGCAAGATATTGACTTTATTTGTTCTGTGTTGTAAAAAAAATCAATAAGTTTGAAGTTATAAAGAGAAGATTTTTTTTTAAAAATATTTATTTTATTTAGTTCTATGATTAACATAGTCTAATACAACATTTACGAGTACATTTTCTCCTACTCTAACACTATTTATCACTTTTGTACACTTATTGTCCTCATAATTTTTTATTTTTTTTTAAAAAAGGTGTTTTTACACTAGAATATTTCATAGTCCCTGGACTGGTTCCTGAAGCGTAAGACTGATCACCTTACCTTCATGTAACAAAAAATGATAAGATACGCCACGATTGGTGTACCAATGCAGTGCCCTATGCACCATTAGGTACGGAAAGGTAATAATGATGATGATGATTGTTCTTATTAATAATATTTAAACTGTTCTATTATATGCACAATTATACTAATTTAGATATATTCACCACTTATAGTAGATGATTGATTTGATTACCTAGTTTATTTTAAATATGTGTACACTTTCCTCATTTTTTGTTTTCTGGCATTTCTTCAAACAACTTTATTCCCTTGTACATAAAACAGTTCTGGGACATTGCTTTTGATTTATTTTCCAGTCTTATATATTATCCTCTTGTTGCAAAGTTATGAAATAACTCATTATTTCGGCGCTATTCCTTTAATTATTTTGTTCATTTCATTTGCAACATTAAATTTGATTCTTTGACTATGCGTCAAATTTATCTTTTATGTTGACGAAGAATTTAAGTACTCCGGATCAGTATTTATGTATAACCATCATTTTTTTGTGGTGTTTAAAAAAAGTCTCCAAAATTCAACATACTCAAAATATTGTTGATAAGTGCTACGTATTAAAAAAGATTTATGAAGAGTAAATTTATTGTCGACCTCGTAGTGAAGTTGGTCAGCGTATTTGCCTACCATGCATAAGGTCTCGGGTTTAATTCCCGATATGGTTGACGTGAAATGTTTATTTAAAAATTAAGTTTGTCCTATAATATTTCGCTGTCCTTTGACCGACACCTGAAGTGTAAAACTGATTATCTTACCTTAATATTACAAAAAAATATTAAAATACCCTCCGATTGGTGTACCAATACAGTGCCATATACAATATTAGGCGCGAAAAGGGAATGGTGGTGGGAGTGAAGAATAGATATGTGTATTTTTTCGTGTTTTTAGTTTTTATTTTTTCTTCGAAATAGGTATAATTTATACGCTTATTTAAAGTCAATATATAAATAAATAAACCAAACAAAAAAAAAAGAGAGTCAGTTTTCAAAAATAAAAATAATCAAATAAACTAATACAAATAAAATAATACTATTAGTTCCATATACTGCTATCTTCTATATACTAATTAAGTCCATAATAGGCCTTTTTTTGAAGTACGATTTTTATGAAAATTTTGAACTTATTGTCTGTCATAATTAAGACACTGTCGGGTATTCTATTGTAGAAGCGTACGCAGTGCCCCATAAACGACGTACTTACCTTACTTGGCTTCGATTTCGGGATTAATAATTTACACTTATTTCTAGTATTATGATTATGATTGTCGCTATTTTTTTGAAAGAGAGACATATTTTTACGCGCATACATAATATTATTATAAATATATAGACTATAAACAGTCATAATTTGTATTTCTTTAATAATATTTCTTAAAGAATCGCGAAAATTTAAGTTGGAAATACCTATCACTGCCCTCTTTTGCAAAACAAAAACTGCAGAAATATCGGCAGCCCGACCCCACACTAAAATGCTATGACATAATAGTGTGTAAGTAGCTAAAATAGACTATTCTCGCTGTAGCTACATCCGTTATTAGTCGGATCTTCCTGACGGCGCGGCGTATGCTGCTGCGCCAAGTATTGCCGCTAAAGATTTTACATTTCTTACATTGGGTACAGCAAATTTAATACATTTAGGTGCTTCGTAGGAGGGCAAATTATTTGAAAAAATCACAAAAATGGAACACACGGAAGATAAAATAAACAAAGGCAATCTTATAAGTAATGTTACACAGTATGTTATGTGATCACGGTCGCATAGATCAGCAACTTACAACTGCGTAAATTTATAAACATTTAAAAAAGTTAGTTTTGTAAGAAATTTAAATTAACAAAATGAACACGTAGTTTTATGCGGTATTGCATCACGTAAGTCCTTCGTTATATCGATAAAGTCCATTTTAGTAGCTTATCTAATCTAAAAATGGCATCACATTGTCCTGGAGTAAGCAATCTACATTTGCTTCAATAAAACAAATGCTTTTTGCACAACTGATCATTATGGACGCTACAAGATCAGCTTGTAGCATATGTGTTGTATTACCTGGGAGGTTGTATTACTCGTATCATAGAATACGCAATGACTTAAAGTTAAATAACATAATCTTTATATCTAATTCCTCTGTACGTGTGATGTCACCGTACTCCTCCTAAACCGCTTAACCGATTTACGTGCAGTTTTCAGAGAAATATAGATCTTTGCGCTGTGCGTGTTTGTAGATATTAAAATCTTCAATCGAATATGTAAAATAGAAGTTAGGAGCATAAATGTTTTATTCATTGATCTCTCAGGTTTGTATTTGAAAAAAATGCATTTGCCAAAAATGGAAAGATGTTGTTTATTTTGTGTGTAAAAAAAGTTTGTTTTTGAATGTTTACAAACAGCATTTGTTTTTTTGGATCTCAATTAGATTCTTTCCTTAAATTCCTTGTAATTTCCACCCATTTATTTATTTTTATTGGAATTTGGTTAATACTAAAATAATATTAAATTCAATACATTAAAAAAAAATCGTATTCTTATATAAGTACACCCCTTCGCTGGTGAGACGACCGGAGTTTGACGTTTGCAAAAAGAATGCTAAATTTGAAAAAAAATAAATTATTTTATGAAATTCAACCATAAACAAGTACCTACTTACATTCTTTTTTTTTTTAATATTGACAATTTTTAGTTTTGAAATTCAATCACAAACAAGTACCTAGGTACCTACTTATCAATGAAAAGTCTTTTTCCAAGCTAATAGCAGGCAAGCCAACGTTCGGACAGGACAACGTCTATCGGGTCCGCTAGTACGTATTATAAAACACATTATAGTGCCTAATTGCAAAAACTGTTTTTAAATACCGAGATGTAGCACCGCGGCTAGTGTTGCGGGCTCACATATCAGAGGACCGAGATTCAAACCGAGCTCTAACACAACTTGGTTCCCATTTTCTAATAGAAAGTTATTTTCAACTCTTTGGAAATGACCCTCAAAATTGAAATACGGTATTAGCCCGAATATAACGCGACCTGTATATTTGGATCAGAAATGAAAAGAAAAATTAACTAATCTTGAACTCTTGAATATAACGCGAATGTTTTTTTAGAAGAATATTTTGAGCAAAAAATATTGCGGCCTGATTCGATATTTGGGTAAATCATAAAAACGCATTTTTTTTTAAACATTAAACCATCACACCATTTCCCCGTAGAGGTAGGCAGAGTCCTCGCTTCTTCTACGTTTATACATATTCTCATTCACGCGCGCCGATTATTCCGACATGTCCATCTTAAAGTATTTGTTCGATTTGAATATGCTTTTTCATTCTCAATTTTCCTCGATTTCTGCATCTACATATCTACATTCATATTGTAGATCTTTTTAACTGTTCTTTCGCTGTCCATTCATTTTTCAATTTCAAATAAAATATTATAGCATTGCATTTATAATTTTTTACTGAGTAAGAAAATTGTGCAGGCCAAAGTAAAAACTTTTCCAATTAATTCAATATTTATTGAAATGAATTGCAACAATAATTAAAACAAAAATTGATGAACAGATCAGAATCTTTCATTCTCACTTAACTTAAAAATATGCATTCTAAAGAATTAGGTATCGTACGTTGTATGTCTTTAGTAGAAACATATAGTTTGTTTAATTAATTCCTTCGATACTGTAACTGTAAACAAGGCTTTGTCTTTTTCCGAAAGAAATTGGAATTAAATTGAATATGTTCGATTTTGCGATGTACATTACGCTCAAATGTGTCAAACCAGGATTTCAATTAAAGGACAAGAACTTACGGTTTCGTCCCTTTGGTACTGGTTCATGGATAGCACTCGATCGTTTTAATAGCACTTTACGTTATTTGATTAATCCGCGCACGTTAAATATAATGTAATAAGATCGATTTCTAAGATAGATTTTTTCAATCTTGTACGTTACAATATGTTACAAAGTACTGTTGCTTTTTTGACTCACCGCTGGGAAAAGATGACGTCAGGGACTACGGAACTCAAATTAAGGGTCACCGGATTTTCGACACTTGAATCAAACATAAACACATCCGAAACATCGTTGCTTACCGTCCTAGGTATATTGTAACACCGCGTATCTTAATTTAAATTGAGTTTCAAGAAGAACAATACATTTTTAGTTTATTTTAATTTATACGACCACGGAGTATTTGAGACAAAGTGCCTATCAGAAAGACACAAAAAGAGACTAAGGCTTTAGAGATGTGATCCTGTACACGAATTCTGGTAAATTCCTGGAAAGACCGAATCACGAATAACATGCGAATTAGTTTTTTTATTTTTTTATTTGTTTATTTTTCCATACATATATTATTTAGATAGAAATATAATTACAATAAAATACTTTAGAAAAATACATCTTAAAATTAAGCTCTAACATAAATTGGAAAAAATGCAAACAAAGACTTCAGCGTCTGAGGGTGGGCCATTCCTTTTTTAATTATTAAAAAGTTTAGATCATATAAATATGGTATGACATGAAAAGAACCATGAAAAGAAAAGAAAAGAAAAATAAAAAAAAACCTAATTAACATATGCTGATATTACGAAAACATGATTTGTTTGCAGTGTGTATTTAATTTTTATTTTCATTAAATTTTTTTTTAAAGGATGGGTCTATTTGTTCCTTCCATGCTAATCCAAGACCTCAAACCTAATGTAAACTGTACCAGTGATTAAATGTTTTATAGTTCCTTTGTTAAAAGATCTTGGACCAACATGTAAGGAGTGCCTCTGTGCGAACTTAGTTCTGCATCCTGGAACTGACAGTACACTATCGGATCTATTACTAATACAATTTAAATTATTACTGAACAATTCCCTTTTCAAGTAAACATATTTCAGGCACTGAAATAAGTATAATTTTCTAAAACTGAGGAGTCCACTCTCTACGCATAATTTATTACTACGAAATAGTCTATGTTTTTTGTAAATTATTGAAATAATATTTTTCTGTGCAATTTCTTTTTCTTATATCAAAGGAGGAAGGCAACTACTTAAGACCATCTCCGAAAGACGAAGTAGATGACTCGTATTCATAATGCATCACGAGGTTCTCTAACATGAGATAATAAAGGGGATGTCTTAGAGGACAAACTATAGGGGGCAGGAATTTGTGTAAAAATATGAAATGCAGGTTATATGAAGACCTAAAGACAGGAAAAACCGAAATGACACAAGAGATGCATAGCTTTGCTATAAACCAATCCATCATCAATCAATCGATCATTCGTGGATTGAAATCAAATAGAGAAATAGTATTTAGTTTTCTTTTAAAACGAAGTCAGTAATTTTAAAAACATGTTTGATTCTTATAAAATAATAAATAAAAGTGATACTTCATTGGAATGCAAAGTTATACTTATAAATCCACAAGCGTATCTAAACACGAGGAAGATTTCAGTGTTGGTCATTGGCACTTTCTATGGCGCCTTATACAATCGTAGAATACTTGGTATTGTAACAAAACGTTGTGTTTATGTAAATTTGTCCTCGTTTGAGAATTCGATGCACTCGTTACCTGTGGCAAAAATGCTGGATTCTAAAAATACTCCGCACAGCCCGTCATGCAGACATTCTTTCACAAGAAAGGAAAAATCGCGTGAGATTTCTAATTATTTATTAGATTTGGCGTCAAACTCTTTTGTGAACGAAATAATTATAAATTATTTAACTGCACCGATGTAAACACTATGCAGCAAAAAATTCGTGCATTTATAGAATATGCAACTTATATAATAATATTATAGAAGCCAATGCGAGTGATATCTTTAACTTGAATAATAACACATTCAAAATGGAAATCAGCGACAGTATGCAGGCATTGTCACCGTGGGTGATTAGTGATGAGAAAATACTTTATTATTTTTTCATTTTATTTTAAATTTACAATGGTAAATATGTACGAACATTTTATTTATGGTTTTCCAAACTCTATTATTGTGTAATATAAATGTATTTATAACATATTACGTATATTGATAATTACAAGTTTAAGATAATTTTTAGTCTTGTTTTAAGTACCTTTTATAATACAACTTTATTATTCTAAATGACTGTAGATTTCAATAAATAAATAATTTAAAAAATGAATAATCTTCTGTTCAATGTACTTCATAGTCCTAACGCTCTTATATACTTGCGTGAAAAATTTCAACGCTTATCGGTTCATGGTTTACCTCTTCGTTCTAATTCTCAAGGCTCTCTCTTAGTACCCATCCACAATTCCCCTTTCTTTTCTAACTCATATAGTGTCCATGCGGCTCGACTGTGGAATCATCTCCCATCCACCATCAAAGATGATACTACAGTATCTCTGTTTAAATCACGTCTGAAGAAACATCTCCCTTCTCTTCTTTAATCTCTCCTCCTTTCTTCTTTCCTCTTTTTTTGTTTTTCCCATTGAGTAATAGTATTGATTTAAGGAAATTTATAAACAAATACGTTTATTTATATATTTACGTATCTCTAGCTTTTTAATTTTCTATTGAATATGTTCTGTAACTTGAATTATAAAAAAAATACTATTATTTTATTGGTTGGTTGGAAGAAATTTCCATTTGGCAATAAGCCCGCCAATGTACAAATAACACTATGTACAAATGTTAAATAAACAAATGAAAATAATATCAATTATTTATAAATATGACCGAATTCGATTTTTGGTGTCTTGATATATTTCAGACTTAACCCAGCCAAAAGATGTTCAAAAGCATGACAGGTAAGAAATCTGTTATTTGGGAAATTCGTCATCATAGAGAATCATAATATAAAGACAAGAGCCGATCAAGTCCATCAAATACTTGAAGGTGGACATGTGAGAAGTGGGAATAATCGGCATGCGTGCATGAGAAGTATGAATGTAAAGGAAGCGAGGTCTGTAAGCAAAGACAGAATGATGTGGCGTTTTATCCTATCTGCCTACATCTACAGTGAAACGGCGCGATGGTTTGTTTGTTTTTTTAGTAAAATAATTGTAATATTTTTGACTAAATCTTATTACTTTGTTTTATATCCACTTTTATTTAGATAAACATACCTATTTCTTTTTTCTTCTTTAGTTGTAAAATTCATAAAAAAAAATTACACATATTTTTTTGAAACAATAACCAGTGAACCAAAAACTATGTTGTTTTAAAATATATATAAAATTAAATTTATTTGCAATAACGTGTACAAAACACAATATGTGCGTATGTGTTGAAAATGGAACCAAGTTGTGGTAGACTAGGGTGCAAACCTCGACATCTGATACGTAAATCCGTGACGGGACCACAACCCGGTTCATTTCATACTAACAGTTTTTAAAATGCATAGTGTAAAAGTTTATATCCCCGTGTCCGGGCGGATAAAGAATACAGTTTTGTGTGTGAACTAGAATCAGCACCCAGGGCAAGTGCTTTCTCAGGTAAATATCCTGGCTAAAGAAATCGAGTAAAGATAAATCCGCCTCATTGAGTAGTGGTTGAAGTGGTCGCTGGCCATAATTGAGGTCCTGGGTTCAATTCCGGGTAAGACGAACGTGAAATATTTATATTAAAGGTTTTTGGAACTGCTTTGTTTTATTGTTCCTGGACTGGTACCTGAAGCGTAAGATTGATCACAGTTACTTCATATTACAAATGATCAAACAATGCTGAACTTTGTTTACTAATGAACTGACTCATTGCGCCACTGAGTGGGGAAAGAGGGATGGTGACGATGATGATTTCAGTTTGTTTTTTAAAATGGTTCTTAATTCATTGATTACCGTTTTTTTACGAATAGTCTAAAAACTGCTACGATTATTCGATAGCCTATTAAACGTTAAAATGCCTCATCAGCCAGCTAAAACCCAAATAATCACACATATAACGGTAACATTTTCGACGGTAAAACGCCACATTACAATGTTACTTTTATTATAATTACAGAAAAACGTGTTTTATCTCATTAGATGCGTATGCAGATGAACAAAAGCTAATTTGTTTCATGGATTTCTAATTACTATTCTTAAATAAAAGGACGCTATTCTTCGAAGAAGATGCCTCAACATATAAAAAGTACAGAATAATTACAATAGTATTTTTTGAATTTTAGTAATCTTTTTGTGCATACATATCTTTATATTGGCGGACTTATCGCCAAATGGATTTTTTAAAAACAAGCCAGCAAAAAAGTTGTTATTTATATCGTTTTAGCTTCAAAAACATACGCGTGAAAAAAAATACAATAATAGAAGTGACAATCTGTGCAGATAAATTAATCAATATCGATATTAGTCATTCGTAGGAAAGAGCAAAATAGGAGAGAGAAGAAGAGGAGAGATTAAGGAAGAGAAAGGAGATGTTTCTTCAGACGTAATTTAAACGGAGTTACTGTAGAAACTTCTTTGGTGGTGTGGATGGGAGATAATTCCACAATCGAGCCGCGTGGGGAGTATATTAGTAAGAGAAGAAAGAGAAATAATCGTGGATGGAAATTAAAAGAAAAAGGAGTCTAGCTTTTCTTCACACAAACGTATTCTCGTGTTTTCTCCGTAGATTACAGCACTAGAGCAGTGATTTATGTATTAAATATATTTCCCTCTTGCGTGCCTCTATCGTTTTGCTTTTTGGATAAATTGTTTCTTATGGGAGCTAGGACCATCCAAAAACCCATAAAGTCTTCGGACGTATGGTATACAAATATGATAAATAATTTTTAAAAACCGAAAAGCATCGACTACATTTCGCGTTAAAATGTTTTTTTTTAATGCCTTTTTTGTAAAACAGGAGAGAGACGAGATGTGTTCGGCTACAAAACCCCTGTATGGAAAATGGCGCGAGTGTATGTCGTATTTGTCCATGAGTTTTACTGATCCGCTTTCTACCACCCTGGTAAGTCGTTAGACACTCTTTACTGGGACGTCGGGAGTACTCGGTGCTCGGTACTCATGCCCGGAGTAACGGTGAGGAACAATGGTTTCGCACGCTTCGGAGATTTTATTAATTTCTAAAGCACCGCTCGGATACGAACCCACAACACTTATTTCAGTATTCGATATACAGCTATGCAGAATGTGTTCGAAGAACGAATATTTAATAAGTCTTTCCAACAAATAATTTACACTGCAAAGTTGAAAAATAAAATTGCGAAAGTTTTATATTTCCACGTTTTACTTTATCAATTAAATGCTTTAAATTTGTACAATATTTTTGAGCTTACGAACTACTTTAGACAACAAATATGAGCTTTTTTAAATCAGAATGTCTCTTAGCTATTAGGTGCTTTTCCAACCGAAATATAGTAAAACTGTCGAAAATATGGATGCCTTGGTTTTTTAGTACTTATGATCTGTCATCGGCTTGCTTGAACAAGCACTTTACCCACTACGCTGTGAATTAGTCACCATTCTGCATTGAGGTAGTTGACTTCCAAATTCAAGTAAGGAATTTTCAAATTCTCTTTACGCAATATACTCTTGGTCTAAGTATTATATTTGCATGCGTATTGGTCCACTGCAGAGAATGAAGGTTTAAGGTAATTCAACAAAAATACATACTAGAAAAAATACAATTTGAAGGTATTGGTCGATACAATTTCACAAGCATATATATTTTCAATCATTAGATAGAATTAAATTTGTTGTTTTTTTTTATTTTATTTATATATTTTAAGTATGGATGAAACTAGCGGCATAATATATTGTAACAAATGGATATGTTTGTTATAAAACCAAATTATTTGATATTGATGTTAATCCTGTCAGGGAAATATCTAATTTTATTTTACAAAATATGTACACATTCGAAATATTGTTCTAAGCTACTTCAGTAATTTTTACTTGCAGTACTGATTTTTTCACCGCCGACAATTAAAAAAAAATAAAAAATTGTCCAACGTTTAATTAATACAACCATGCGCCAGTATTGCGAATGGCAAATAGCGAATTGCGATACTTCTTTATTAATCGTATCCTTGCATTTTAATTCATGTAATTGAATGTTCAACAGTTACTAAACCTTGGTATACGAACTGACTTGTAAACGCAAGCGTGCAAAAAATGTATTAATATTAAATATGTGTGCGTCAAATTATTTTATTACACACTTGGAAACACCTAATGCTAACTTCTAAACGTGTAATTTAGAAAACCCCCTGTCGTTTCTCCAAGCCCGTGGCCCCTAGACTTGAATTGTTAAACATCGAGTCAAGGAAGTGTCGCTATTGTGAAGTTGTGGAGCCAACCGACGAGCGTAGGACATCCTTGGAACATGTTGTGAGACAAATTAACATACTCTGGAGCCGAATCCACGCCCTCTTTCAACGGCATCGAGGACTTTACTGTTGTGTGTCTGAATAAATAATGACATCTGGCCCGCTATTGTGAACATGTCTATTATGCTGTCTCTTATGGGTTCAACGTGTCGTCTAAGCTTTACTTTGTACCCGAATATTTCATTTCACTTGTTGAGAGACGCCTACTTAATATACTCGGTTTCTCTACCGATGCGCATGTCCTAGGTCATACTCGTATGTCCATATGAGACAGGCAGGGAAAGTAACTGATCTCACTTTTAAATCTTCGTAAATTGTTCTAAAATTACCGAATTTACGCTTCTTTAATAAACAAACAAAACATTAAGTATTTTTAACGTGCACTGAAATTACGATTGTTTATACTTAAATTTTTAGAAGAAACAAAAATATTTTTTTTGACAATTTAATTTGAGTTTTTCGCGGTCCAGTTAATACATTAAATAGTACTATGAAGTTGGAAAAACTAAATGGATCAAAAGTCAAATACAGGAACGTAAAATTTTGTACCACGTGTGTCCAAAATGCTTTTTTTTTTACGTTTTGCAGTACCAAACAAATTTGCAGTACAAATTTGATTAAAATCTCTTAAATAAGATTATATGATAAGATAAATGCCGATACACGCGAAAGGTACAAGTTAATTATTGAAACTGCAACTTTACGCAGCAATATCAAGAAGTAAGTAAGTTTTAGAATCGGGTTGTGGTCCCGTGGCTAGTGTTACGGACTCACGTATCAGAGATTCGAGGTTCGAACCCCACTCTATCCCAACTTGATTTCCATTTTCTAATTGTGAGTTATTTACAACTCGTTGAAAATGGTCACCAAAATATAAATATTTGGGTAAATTATAAGAACGCTAATATTCATTTAAAAAAAAACGAATTTATTAACTCAATTTGTAATTTGGCACTTATTTGACAAACGTTTCTAACTGATACCATGTATTTTTAAAATATTTTTGTATAAAAAACTGTAAACATTATACTTACATCAAATTTGATAGATGTTTACAAACGGCCCTTCCTTACCATCAAAATCTTGGAATTTCTAATTTATGAAGGTGCTCAAGCGTAATTATTGAAATAGGGTATTAAATAGTTTCTAAGTCAATGTCGATATTCAATACTATTTGTACCCCGTAAGAGCCTATCGTATTTAGCTGTTAGCTGTATTATGATCGCGTTACAGGCATGAAATAAGAACCGCTATGTATGAAGTCGCAAGGCCGAGTTTTTCTGCTTCGCCAAATCGATCGTGTGTCTCGGGGGAATGTCTTATTATTTTTTGTGCCAGTGCCACGTGAAAACACTTCTTAAGATACAATTACATATTTATTAGGTTTATTTATTTGTATCATAAAAACAGCGGTCCAATAAATACAAATATAAAAAAAGTATCTGCTTTCTGAGCAATGCTGAAAAATTTCATTTGTTAATTTGAATCTATAAAAAATATCATTAAATTTACATATTTAGAATTCTATAACAAACAGTCAACTATTGAATTTTGTTGATATTTTGATCAAAATGTTTAATTTTAGAGTTTTCCTATAAAATATACTGCCAAAAACGTCAGTATAATTGATCGTTTTAGTTTTTATAAAATTAAGTAAAGATGTTTTGGAACGGACTTTTAGATTTTTGTTATCATTCCTATTTTCATTCTATTTAATGTATTTATCTGCATTCACAATATCGAAATACATTTAATTTAGTACATTTTGATTTTTAATGCACAACCGTATTAAGCTTAAATATGTTTATAAAATATTTACATAATTTTATTTAATAATTAGAAAGTAATAAATTACGTATTTTCTGCGCCTAGAATCTAGAGCGTTTTAAGTTTTATTCAAAAATGTTTTATTGTAACTCTTTATAAAAGTTTTCATTATGTGTACATCTATCTTCCCTCTCCCTTTCTCTTAGACGTCGAACCTTAAATTGATTGTAAGTATTTGTAATTGTATTGGGCGTAATATGATATGAAACATGGTTCATTAATTTGATTACTTCCTCAATCAAACAGCACCACAATCAAGTTTTAAACTGTAATCTGTGTAATGTAAATTAGTCTCCGAAAGCTGAGGTGAAGCCTTGTAACTTGTAATACACCTAATCATTATTTAGTTCATTAAACCTTTGTATTATTTCGGCGATTTCATATGTAAATTAAATAGTAAATATGTCATAATGAACCTTCTAACATCAACATACTCTGAAATATTTTGGTGTAATTTCTTTATTTTTTTTAACCACAACTAGGAAGTTCAGCACTACGGGAAATTGTATATAAAAAATATTTTCGTACACTTGGTAAAAATAAGGGCATTTAGAAATTTCTAGAATATGTATGAAAAAACTCCTTGTTCACGTGTTAACGATAACCAACAAATTAAGGCGTTGTTATGTTGTGGAAACCACCAAAAGATTTCCGGTTTCCTGGGTAACCACGTTTTTCGAAGTTTAGCGTATTTTGACGTTTAGTACGTACAAAAAAATTGTTCCTATAATTCACCGACCTGAACTAGTGACGTCGCGGACGGTGTAATTTTTGAGTTTCGAGGGGGATTTAAAAAATTACGAAACTTGAAAAATAATAGCGATTATAATTTCTTACATAAAAAAAAATACCATTGTTTATAAGTGTGTTAATTTATTGATTACTTGATTTTATTTTTACACCACAACAGGCCAAGAGGCCCAATTACAGTGATGAATTACATCACAAAACACCCAGGCTTGAGAAAAATCACATAGAATTTTCGTGTTCTCACCGGGAATCGAACCCGGAACCTTCCGTGAGTGAGTCAGGTGTCTTGACCACTACACCACGGAGACTGATTAATAAATAAAAATCCCTCAAATTCCTTATTCGAATTTAAGATATACACACTTCTTAAACATAACGAAAAATTTGCCATTTCATTGACAACTTGAATTTAATTTTACATATGATAATATGTTACGAACATAAATACCGATCTTTTGCTGTGACAACTTTTTTTAAAAACCAATGTCCGAGTTTCGTTTTAAGTTCGGCCTTATCAGACTGCTGTCTATTATTATCGGTCACAAAAAACCCAGTCGCTGCGCTGCGCGCTGTTTGAAGTAAATTTATCAATAACTAGCGGACCCGACAGAAGTTGTCCTGCTCGAACGTTGGCAAAAGACTTTTCATTGATAAGTAAGTACCTAGATACTTGTTTGTGATTAAATTCCAAAACTAAAAATTTTTAATATTCAAATATTGAATATAAGTCGGTACCTTGGTACTTGTTTATGGTTGAATTCCAAATCATAAAATATTTTTTTTTTCAAACATGGCATTCTTTTGGCAAACGTTGAACTCCGGTCTTCTCACCAACAGAGGGGTGTACTTTATTAGGAATACGACTTTTAAAAACGTATTAAATTTAAAATTATTTTAGGATTACCAAAAATCCAGTATAAAGAAATAAATGGTAAGAAATTATAAAGAATGAATCTGATTGAGATCCACAAAAAAATGCTTATTTGTAAAAATTCAAAAACAAACGTTTTTATAAACAAAAAACCAACATCTTACCATTTTTCCGTAAATGCATTTTTCTCGAATGCAACCCTGGTAGATCGATATATAAAACATTTACGCTCCTTACATCTCTTTTACACATTAGATTGAAGATTTTAATATCTACGAAACGCACAGAGCAAAGATCTGTTTCTCTGAAAACCGCACGCAAATCGGTAAAGCCGTTTAGAAGGAGTTCAGTGGCATCACACGTACAGAGGAATTATATATATAAATATGCAACCATATCAAGAAATGTTAGTGGATAGCGAAAATATAATAATATTATTTATTCATAATAATCCATGATGGCATTTATACTCATTTGGTTTGGAACGCACATAAAAGTTCGTTCGCTTACCAGACAATGAGTACGCTTCTTTATTTTATTGTTTAATCAAAACAAAGCGATTCAATTTGTACTTGTAATTAACGCAATAACTGCAAAAAATTAAATTCGGGTATTCTAATTAGGCTCTAAGAAACATTGTGATAAATTGATTGCAATGTACCTACGACCATTATCAAACTATTATTAATTACAAAAACATAGCTCAAAACACCAAACTTCTGAGTTTTGAGAGTAAGTGCTTGATAAAAATATTAGTTATAAGGTGGTTCGATTTTATAACTAACATTGAAGTCCGAGAACGGACGCAGCAGCCTCCTATTACGAGCGTGTTGAGGATGCGGCGGTGGACCTGGCTTGGACACGTACTGCGCATGCCTCCGAAGAACCCAAACCCGAGTTGCCTCTTCTTTAAACTCACGCCGTCCTGGAAGGCGATCTTTCGACTTTATTCGGCGGAACTAAGGGGCGCTGGATTGACGTGGGAAGAAGCAAAAATGCTAGCTGGCGATAGGGTCTCCTGGAGGCAACTGGTGATGTCCACATACTCCACTTAGGAGCGGATGTGGAAAAGAAGAATTATAATAAATTAGGCGGTATCTAACAATTATTGGTCAGAAATCAAAATTTCAATTTTGCAATAATAAATTATTACAAATGCTTGTGCGTGAAATACATGTAAATCATATTTGTTATATGACAAAATGTTTGACTTAATCTAATTGCTCAAAAGTTCAAGAACTTTAACGGATCATTGTTTATTCACTGAGAATGTAAAATAACGAATGTGCAAATAGTACACATTTAGGCTAAACAAATGTTTATATAGTTTGATCAGCTTTTATAAACAGTTTTAGTCATTGCCAAAGTAAACTAATAGCATTCCTTGATAATTATCGCATTCTTTTGTAATTTCTAGACACCTACGTCTCATTTAGATTAAAAGCATTAAATTACATTTATCTTTTTTTTTCCGAAACGGATAGTCAAATAAGAAAACAAATAATACCAGAATTTTATTTAAACATATTTTCGTTTATTTAATTAGAAGGAATTTATTATTTTTTCTAGTACCTACTTGCATTACGCCATTTCTCCGTAGGAGTTAGTAAAAAGTTTAGAATGTCTGTTGTGTCCATCCTGACATATACTCCCAAAGCTTATTCTGCATTTTACACGACAAGTATTACTTTTGGTTCATCTGATCATGAAAAGTTTCCTCGCTTTCTTTCTTATTCCATCTTATAATTAATGCTTTACTTTTAAAAGTCTGTGTGGCAAATAAATTCAATCGCTTGACACATAAATAAAACAATATTTGAGTATGTCCAAGTGTTTTTGGACAAAAGACTGGATTTCACCCTCTCGGGAGTCGTTAAGATTAATAAATTACAACGGGAATGGAGAATACCTTGAAGAAGGGAATATAGAAGTCTAGGCATTTACAGGGCATGTGACCTGTCATCGGCTGGTTAAAGTGGCCATGGTTATGCCAGTAGGGAGAGCAATCGTGTTATTCAATCGTATCGCCTCGGATTTCATGACAGTGGGATTTCTCTTAGGAGGGCAATTTCCAAATTGTATTAGGTATGTACATTTAACATGATTTTTTTCTCTTTTCTTTTTAATAAATACAAATATGTATACTCTGTAATGTTCTCATTGTAAATGAAAAAAAAATAATTAAATGAAAAGAAACTTTACGCACTGTATAACATTCACCATTCCGCCAATGTTTGAACATCCGTATTTCTTCAATTCTTCCAATTGTTGTTTTTTTTTATAAGACCTGTAAATACCTAGACTTCCGTATTGCCTTCTTTTAGATATTCTCCATCCCTGTTGTAATTTGTTAACATAAATAATACTAAATATTAATCGCACAAATATAAATAAAAGCCTCATATCAAGCTTTTTTTAACGATATTTTACACAGAGTATCGTAATTAAAATGGTAAAAAATTTCTTCAATTAAAAAAGGCAAATTTTTCCATTGTACTCGTATGTAATGTACATTCGCCATTGATCATTCAAGCTCAGTCCTCATTTTCGAATAATTGTTTCAATAAATAACAAAATGGAAAGCGTTGAACGAATCTTTGTAGATTAAACCCTTGATCATATGTTCTAAGTATATATTATACAATGTATACATATATTTATATTTTATGATTTTAATTTTTTTTTATTTTATTTATTTTTCAAAAATATTTACAAAATAGTCTTAAATTAAAGTCCTGCTGAGTTGCATACATACAACTATATGCATATATTATTTTGAATAAAATAATGTTTGTATTTAATTGTAATGAGTTTTATTAGAAAATAAACTCTGTTTTTAAATACATTTTTTTCTGGCCATACTTTCTCTTTGTTTTTTTTGTTTGTTTAAGTAATTAATTTATCTATGCAGAGAAAACTTTTTATGACTACATTACACATTACCAGCAAGTTGTTGACATGCGAGTAAAAAATGTAAGTACATTTAGTGCGCTTTGATCTTTTATGTTTGTATTGTAAAAATCCATTAAGGATTGTTACTTGTACTTTTTATTTACATTTAAGTCAAATGTTTACTTTAATGCTATACTTTTAAGATGTCTACAAAGCACCAAAATTTGTATATATTTTTTTAAGTATTTTAAATATTTTTGAATAAGTTCTCTTATATTATAATATAATTAAATAAGATTCACTATCAAATATACGTTTTTTTGTGTTACAATTACTTATGCGATGTAATGAGTACTTAATTTATGCGTACTTTTTACACAAAAAATCTCAATGACTTTATTACTTATTATGTCAACAAATCGGTAATAAGTCCGTCTCGATGTGTAGTGATTGGTGCATTCGCCTACCATTCCTGAGGTTCCGGGTTCGATTCCGAGTTTTCCGAGATTCGATTGACTTCGTGAAATATTGATTTTTAAAGGTAGTTTCGTTCTTCGATTTATCAATTTTTTTAAAGAAATATTTGCGGTTTTATGATTTACCCGAATATTTTAATTTTCGGGGCCATTTTTAGCGAGTTGTAAATAACTCATTATTGGAAAATAGGAATCAAGTGGTATTCAAACCTCGTACCTCTGATCCCTGAGTCCGTAAGACTAGCCACTGGACCACCAGCCGATTTAAACTTTTTTTAATATTCATTGCTCCTGGACTGGCGTGGCTCCTGGATCGTAAGACCGATCACCATTGGCATTACATTATAGTGCCCTATGCACCATAAGGTGGCGAAAGAGGTTTAATGATGAGGTTTATTCCGCACGTAATGGTGTATAATTGCATTGGCACATCAATAGCAGCATTTGATATTTTTTGTAACATGAAAGTAAGATGATCAGTCTCATGCTTAGGGTGCCAGTCTAGGGTCAATAAAATATTCTTATATAAAAACATCCCTTTAAATAAATCTTTCCAGTCAACCGTGTTAGGAATCGAACCTGAGAACTCTTGCATGGTAGATAAACGCTCTGACCATTTCACCTCGAGGCCGACGCATTACTTAATTAATTTGCTGATATTATTATTTATATCTATGACGTAAAACGTTTTAATGTTAAGGTCATTTTAAAAAGGCATTCAGTAAAAAACCCCAAGTAATGATAGGCCACAAAAATTCCCAGACTTTGTCATTATGTTAACTTATTTTTGTTATTGCCGAAAAAACACATTGTTTCGATAATACGAAAACATTTTCTCAATGTTTTAATTTTAAGTGCAGAAGCTATGCTGAGCTGATTCACGATTCTTTAAGACAGTGGTCTCAAACTGCGGCCCGTGGGTCGTATGTAGTCTTTCTAACGAAATATTAACTTTGCTTTAATTTAACAACGAAATATAACTTTTGTGGAAAATGTATCAGGTACATTTTTTGCAAACAAAGAACAAAGAAAAACAAAGCTTGTGTACATTTTTTTCTAAATTAAAAATAAAAATCAAAAATGAAACAATGTTGAGAAAGTTATGCGTCATTCGAAAGAAAATGTTTTGCTTTATGTTGTGTTTGCCTTTATGTTATATATATTGTTTTATTTTATTACAGCCTTCAAAACGGAATGTCAAGTAGTCGAAACTGAGCATTTTCGACACCTTCTGTTCGCATTTTATCAAAAGAATAAAGCTGCCATAGCTGATGGCGATATTCGCGCAGTGTACGGTGAAGATGCATGAACTCTTAATAATTTGTCGTAAAATAATAAAGAAGAACACATTTTTGATATATTTTTTGTTGTTGTTTCTTCTTGATCTTTTCGTCTATAAAAAACGGACACAACGTATTTTAACATCTAATACATACATTAATATTATTTTTACAATGATTTTTATATTCTATTTGCATTCTTTGTAAAATTAGTTCATTTCATTTAAATAAACAGTGCGTAATAAAATAAAATAAAATAGTACATAAAGTTATTAGACTGACACTTGAAGAGACTGATCATCTTACTTTACAAGGTAAAGATGATAATAATTAAAATATTAAGCATAACTCTTATTTGATTGAATGATATGGATTATAAAAAAACCCCATTGTTTGTAGATTAATACTTTTTTTCAATAAGAAAAAAAAACATTTGAGTTCTTACGATTTATCTAAATATTTCAAGTTTGGTGACCATTTTCAACAAATTGTAAATAAAACACCATAGAAAATGAAAATCAAGTAGTGGTAGAGTGCGACCTCGGACCGTGAGTCCACGATACTAGCGACATGACCACAAGCCGATTCACACTTATATTATGATTTAAACGTAAGTCAATTATAACCCACATAAAGCGTCCGCGCCCGGGTGGATGAAGGAATACAGTTGTGTGAGGAATAGAACAAGAACTCTAGACGAATATTTTTTACTCGATGGCTACTCTCAGGTACAAATCCTAAAGAAGGAAATCAATCAAGGAGATAAGTCTGCGCGTTGTGGTGATTGGAGCGTTTGCCTACCATGCTTCAAGTCCCGGATTCTATTCTGGCGCCTGAAGTGTAAGAATTCACCTTTACTCCAATATAGAAAGAATGATCTGAATACGATGTAATTGGAGTATAAATGCAGTTCCCTATAAACTTGCGAATGAAGATAGGAAAATGATGATGATTTGTGGTAGAAGATTTAAAAAAAGATTTTTTCCCATAAAAAGGTGCTTATGTATCCTAAAATTGCGAGCCCAACATATTCTCGCTTTATAAACGCTGGTGTAAATTGTACTCAATCTAAATTGAATATTTTTTATTAATTTTCCATACATATAAATATACTTAATTAACGTCTTAATTTTTTCGTGCTTATGAATTTATTACAAGTCATTATTGCAAAGGTTTCATATAACTAATTTTTTTTATTTTAAATCAAGCTTTTTCGATCACCGTGTACGCTATTTATAATAATACTCATTAGTTTTAATAATTAATAACCGCTTTTATCTGCATCCTATTTAGTCCATTTTTACGAACGCCTAATAATTATTTAAACTTAAACAGCACGGTAGTTCACGATAATTATTATTGGTTGGATTTTAAAAATAACTAAAAATTAAAATTTAACAAATTACGAAAAAGACAGAAGCGTGTTAAAAATATATTATAATTTAAATGAAACATCGCATTCCGACGAGTAAACATAGCTCAATTAGGACTTATTCTAACAGTACAATTTTTTTTATTGATTAATATTTATAACTAGAGAGAAAAAAAAATAACAAAACGATCACTAGAATAATATCGTGAACAAACTTTACGATTTTTTAACTTTAAGAATTTTGTAACCTGTTGTTTTCACAGGAAGCACAGTAAAGCTTTTGTTGTCCAGATGTTTATTGAAAGATGTGCTTATGTAATATTTTTTTTATTTTTTATTCTTATATTTAGGAAACATACAGTACAGTTACATAGTTTTATATTTCACACAGTTAGACTTAACTCTAATGGACCAGTGAAGTTTCCATATTATAAAGTAATTATATGTAAGGTTAATAATTAAATTTTAAAAAAAGAGAAGGAAAATAAACATTCATAAAAGTTGTTTGAAAATTAAAATTAAAGTGAATAAATGAAAAAAAATTGTAAAAGTAATCAAAAGTTAAGAATTAAAATAAAGAATAAAAAACATGCTTAGATGTAAAAATAAAATAAAATAATAACATTTTTTTAAAAAAGAAAAACATAAATATACACCTACTTATTTTTATTTAAATTTTGGTTATTGTTGAATAATGTGCATGCTTTCACTTTTCATTATGTTGTTTGTATCCCAACTCAACACAGGGCTCTTAGCCTCATAGAGTTAGGGATTCGTTATTATTTTTTGCAGCTTATATATTTGTATAAATAAATAAAATAAAAAATCTAATTGAAAAAAAGGAAAAGCTAACTCCAGTGACAAATCTCGTCAAACGGAGGTAATACGGTTGGCTGGGTTATGTACTGCGGATGCTTCCCGAGAGCCTTAATATTGCTTGCCTACTTTACAAGGCACAAGGTTCTCGAGATCCTGGCGTCCGCTGCTGACAGTTTGACATTGTTATAAAATACATATTGCCAGAGCACCAATATTATTCGTCATTGAATGCAGTTAAAGAAATAATGATGTGCAATAAATATCTGTGATTAAAACTCTATATTTGGCGTTATCAGAGTCACGAAGATGTGTAAGTCAGGTTTACTCTACCGTTTAAATCAAATTAAATGATCACACATAACACTTAAGTCAAAAAGATGATAATCAACGCCAATTTGTACCTAAATAAGTGTGATTCAATAAAAAAAACTCTTACGCGTCATAAACCACATCCTCGACGACCGACCCAAGTATATTTGTAGAGGCATCTATATTCGTTAGCGAGAACATGGAAACTGCCAAAATGAAAGAAAACTCACACAATGGTGGACAAATAATAAACGCCATAAAGAAGTGGGACGTGAGAGCGGTCTCGGAGGCTCAAACGCATTCCTCGTATCTCCTCCATCAGTCATCATATTACAAGCCTCATGGTCAGATGTTTTGTGAGCGAAATGTCATAGCCAGACAGAATTTTTAAACTTAATGATAAGAAATTAAAATAAATGTTAGGCCATGCGATGTTTCAAATCTATCTTACCCTAGTAAACTAGTGTTACGAAATGGCTTAACAATAAATATGAACATAATTCCCTTTTCTAAAACTGTGCTTCATTTGATTTTTTTTAAAAAACAGCAACGTGTAAATTTAAATATGTTGACTAATTAAAAAATCCTCATTATTTACATTTTTATACATAAATAAAATTATATTCATTACCCGCAGAGCGTATAGATCTGTTGTTTTGGCGAGACATAACGATTATTCTATTTCTTTTTTCATAGTTTGAAACCAATTTCCTACTTCGTTTTTAAAACTACTAAATAAACAAAAAAAGAATGATAAGACAAAGGCCCTTCCAAATTACAACTTTCTATTGTTACTTTTAACCTTGACCGTTCTGGCGTTTTTATTCATTTACCTCAATTACAAACATGCACGAGTAATATGTATAGTAATATATATTATACATTATGTACATCCATGCATTTATTGTGCGGCCAATGGAGAATAGCTACTTTGGGTAAAGAAACTTCGTTCTAAACTACGTAATTGGTTTGTGAATAGAAACAACGCATTCGGTAAAAATTTAAAAACCTGCTGTTTAAAAAAATATTAACTTTGCCGTAAAGACATCTGACTTTAATACTTTTTATGCCAGAAATTTATGCAAACTTTTGATAATTTAGAATATGATATCACATACAACTCAAAATATATTTTTTTACATTTATAAGAACAAACTTATTGGTTTATTTGTGTCCAGGCAGATAAAAAATACAGTTATGTATGTGAAAAGGAGCCAGAACCAGGTCCCGGGTTCGATTACTGGGAGGGTGGACGCGAAATATCGATTTTAAAGATTTTTGGAACTGCAGTATTTCATAATTCCTGGACTGGAACGTGAAACGTTATACTAATCACCTTATTTTCGTGTGATAAATGATCGAAATACACTGTATTTGGTTAAGCAAGGCAGTATCATATGCAGCGTTGGGTACTGAACGTGGCGCAGTTGGTTAGATGGCTACCTATGAGACTTGCGTCGGACGTTCGATTCCCGCCAGTTGCAAGAAAGAAATCCAAAAAAGATTTTTTTCTCAATCGGTCTGGTTGTAATAGTGTATTTTTTATTATCTCCTTTCATATCCCATCTATTCCACCTGCTGAAAAGCCTCTTATTAGAGGCTTAGCGGGTTATTCCTTTTAAAAAAATATTTTTAATAATTTTATAAATTATTGGTCACATTGAAGTATCTATATTATTTGATATTTTTTGTCGTGATGTAGATATGAACATTTAATTAAAAATAAAATCTTATTAATATTTGTAACAATTTATAATTAACGTAAAACACGCTTTCGACGAAACACCAAAATGGTGAGACGCCACTGTTATAAGGCTTTTATAAGGATGTGTCATAGCTAATTTTAAATGGAATCACTTGAATAAAAAATGTAGTAACGTACATGATAATATCATGCATGGAAAATAATAAATATAATTTAATCTTACTGTACCCATCTAAATTTTTTTTACATATTTTATTATTTGGATACTTTCGAATGATACTTATTTTCTCTTGTTTGAAATAAGAAAGGATCTTAGGTAAGATTTTTTTAATTAAAAACTTTTTTATAATGTTCTATTTCATTGCAATATTTATTTTTTTACAAGTGGAATGATACTGAATGCTTTTAAAAGGGTTTTTATTTTTTTAATAAATAAATATTAAATGAAATAATTATTTTAATCATCTGCTGTTTTTACAGTTTTCATGTATTTTTTTATTTATTTCACTGCACTTTTGTTGCAATATCTTTGTGTGGAATAATATTAACGTAAATGACGGTAATTCGTTAATGACTACAGACACGACTTCAGAAACTTTTTTTACAATCATTATGATGTCCAACATAATGGATAACAAGAAGGTACAAAGGTATTTTCAATAATGTTCACTTTAAGAAAATATTGTTAACAACCATTAGCTTTTGATGACAATCAATGTACAAAAACCAATAAAAAGAACGTTTTAAATATTAACTGCAAATCGTATTAACCTCCTACTATACTTACGTCATTTATTTTACATAACACTAATGATGTACGATTCGCGCATATTGCAATTTGTAGTACCTTTTATACACAACGGTAATTGATCAAAATAACTGTAAAATTTGTTTAACTAATAAAATAAATATAAAACAGCATTGTTTTTAACCACTTATATTTTATTTTTTATACCGACCTGTTTCAAAGATACACAAGCTTCTTTATTAAAGTATATTTAGCTTCATATGTATAAATGTAAAATTTAGTAATTACTGTAAAAAAAAATAGAATATAATATATTAGAGAAGTATACCTTGATTAAGAAGCTTGTGAAGCTTTAAAAGCGGTGGGTGAAAAAAAAATTCTTCAAAAATAAAGTTGTTTTATTTTTATTTATTATAATAAATAACCATAAAGTTACTGTTTCAAATATAAAGTTAATTTGTTTGACAACATTATTTCATTTAGTATTATTTGTTTAATTCAATAATAATTACTTTTATGTTAACATTTTTTTAAATGTTTAAACACAATACACCGATGTGTTTTAATTGATTTGAAAATATAATAATGTTAAAAATATTTATTAAATAAATGATATTTATTTTCAACCCTAGTTTTTGCTATAGTATATCGATTGCTTTGAAGTAATCATACAATTTTAATAAAAAACTAAAAATATAAATTGACTTAAATAATAAATTTAATTTATAAAAAACTATAACCCTTTATTTATAATTCTATTATTATTCTTATTTTTTTTTTATAAATGCCTAAAGATTGTTGTTTTCTCTCAGCAGATTATATTTAAAAAAAACATTATCTACTTTACGAATATTAGTTATCCCATACGAGAATCAATATTTTTTCATTATATTACAGCTTACATATTGTGCGTGTTATATAAAAATAAATAAATTAACAATATACTGTAGTGAAAGATAAAGTGTTTTATGGTTGAAGTGAAAAGATTCGACGTATATGAGCATACACATATATATATATGTGAGCTTGTAAGAAAAGAAACATGATCCTGCGATGTGTTTCATATTTATGTATATGAGAGATTTCAAATTTGAATAACGGTTACTGATATCAATGTTAATAATTTTAAATGATTTGGTTCTAACTGTAATATTTTTATACGTTTTTAAATAATTCATCAGTGGTTGGATGCCTACTGTTAATTGTTTTTTTGACAGTTCTTGTCAGAACTTAGGAAAAGGGTCGCAGACCTACGCAAGAGGACGCATTGCACTGAAGTTACGACGACTGCCGATATTTGTTATCCTTAGGATAAAAATAACTTTATTTAATTTACTTTCATATAACTTTGAATTATCTATCCTTACCTCTGTTTTGTATAAATACATTGAACTTCTTAATAAAGATACCAGTCTCGAAGATGTCGCGAAAGGGATGAAAACGGTCACTGGATATTTCAAATTTGTGGATTAAAGTATTACTCGTCTTTTATTTATATAATAAATAAAGATTTTTTACAAATTAAAGGATATAAATAGTAATATGGAAAGTATAAAATGCAGTGAAAATTCCAAAAGAATTAACCCACAGCATTAATAAAAAGTATTTAAAAATCAACAAATACTGGAACAATGAAATATTGTACTGCCGAACTTCTTTTGAAACTAATATGCCACGTCCACACTGCCGGGAATCGAACCCGGGACCGCTAACATGGTAGTCAAATGCATCAACTACTAAACTACGAGGCGGACTTACGGATATTTCTACTGGCTTTATTTTTTCCGTATTTTTACCTAAGATAGCCATCGAGTCGAAAACATAAGTCTGAAAACAATGTGGTCGGGTAAGTCATTCTAGTGAGGATTACATAAGTATAATAATAATTACAAATATCGTATTACTGATATTTCATATAAAAATTACATTTTTTTTTTTATTCAAACATTAAGAAAACCTCGCGGTAAAAAACTTTCTTGATTTTATTTAAAGGACTATGTCCACAGTGATAAATTGTTACCTTCACCGCATAAATTTTGTAATAAATGTTGTTAAAAGTTTCTTACTACTTTCACTTTGTTTGTCCGTGTTATATCTTTTTATTTTCCGATCTTCCTCAATCTTCATAAATATAACCTGTCTCAATTTCGTTTCGGGTAAATTAAGGCTAATACGTAGTGAAAGTATTTCGGGTGGACTGGTTTTAAAAGTCGTGCATCTTCTTCAATTTACTCTGTCAAGCAGAATGTTGGACGCTATCATCGCTCAACCAATAACAAACAGCACGCGATACTTACACGTAATAATAAAAAAATATATGGCGGTAGACGACAAACACCAAATCTCTTTAGTTTACAATAACCTTCTTGCGTTTATTTGCTCTAAAAATACACACTTTCAAATCTCAGGCACTGCGCAAATATTGAGAATATCGCTCTCAGTTTATGTCCGATTATACGTTTATGGAATAAGAGTATGAGAGAAATTTCTGTTTTGTTAAGTGTATCTTAAACAAAAATACAAAACATCGTGCCGTTTTCCCGTAAATACAGGCGAAGATAGAACTCCATATCACTTTGTCTTTGCATGCATCTCGCTTCCTTTATATACTCCTATTTCTTCTCTTGCACGCGCGGAGATTATTATGTTTTTTAACATGTCCATCTTCGAATGTTTCTATTGACTCGAATAAAGATATAAGTTTTTTTCTTTGTATTAAAATAAAATCTTTGTGTAAAACCTTATATCTTAGGTGCAGGTGGTGAATATAGAACTGATTCTTTAGGAATTTGAGATATTACTTTAAGATATTGACATTCTTGTGGTCGAACAATAAAGAAGGGGTCTAAATAAAAAAAATCGATGAGGTTTTCCCAGAACATTTTGCTAAGAGTTACCTAAACATTTTTTAGAAAAAAAAATTTCAAGAAAAAGGTTTAGTACTGGATTTTCCTTGAGGGGGAGGATTTGAGTTGGAAATTCCTTAATGATCTTTTTATTATTTAATTACGTTGTTTGATTTTAATCAAATGTTTGGCATCGTTAGTTCTGTTTATTTTGAAGTAGTGTTTTTTTATGATGATCTTATTATGCCATAGCATAATTGTTGTCTTATATTATTGTAGTTGATAAATATTACAATTCGTCCCAACTCACCACAATACTCGAGTAACATGAAGTTAGGGCTTGTGTTGCCGTGATTATTTATAAACGAATAAATTAACACTTATAATTAATAATTTATCTCTCAAAATATTAAGGTAAACCTGAAACGTCCAGTCGACAAGTTAGGCAAATCTTGAATGACGTGGAGCTGAGAGCCGGTGTGTAATTATTAATTACTTACACTTACTTATGTAGATAGGTAAGTGCCAGTCCAGGAACTATTAAATATTTTTGTATAAAAACACCTTGTCGAATAAATACGGATATTTCATTTCAACCTTATCAGGAATCGAACCCAAGATCTCTGCGACGGTAGTCAAATTTTTTGACCATTTTTAAACTACGAGGGCGACAAATCAAAAAAGAATACGATAATTTTAAGTATAACCTATGTAGCTCTTCCAACAGTCATTATCATTGGCAGGTTGATCCACCAATACCGTGCAACAATCGGTCGAATGAAAGCATCATAGTTGTTAATTCAAGATATTTGGTAAATGTGTACCTAAATGCCTTCTTTGTATTATGTTAGCCGTAAAACTTTAACAAAAGTCATGTATATACTACTACCTAATACATTTGATAAAAAAAAACTGTGAAATTGCCATTGTTGTTGCTGGGCAGAAAATGTAAAATTACAAACTTAATGTCCAAATCGTAATTTATGTGATAACTTCTTTCGGCTCACTTAAATTTCACGTTTAGACCACCAACTATCTCAACGACTGAGCTATAAATGGAAAGAAACAGTTAAATTTAATGTGTATCTAAAAAAAGTAATTTCGGACAAATAAAAATAGAAGTAAAGCTTTGGAATTGAACACCCTTCGGGAAATAACTCTTTGGACTGCATTGGAATAAATTGTCATCCATATGCAAGCAATAAAATACTTGATTCTTGTTTTATTTTTTGTTTTAACTATTGATATTCTGATTTTTACAATACTTTATAGTAAATTGATTTATAAATATACGCAAACATCAACGCAAATACACACTGATATGTTTGAGTTTCCATATTTCTTAAATATTTTTAACTTTTGTATTATAATGTCGCACCCCCAGAAATAGATACACTCGAGTATGTCTTCATTTTCCCAGCTTGTTAGTTTCACGTAAGAATAAATTTGTCTCTTAGAATTAATTCATCTCTGTTGAGATATTTGTCAATATGTTGCCCGAGAATGTTGAAAAATTCTTGAGCCATTGCGTGTTTCCTTTTCATTCTGTATAAAATATCAAATTCCGGGGTTGTTTGAACATCTGTTTCAACAGATGACTGAATTTAAGACAAGCTGAGACACTGGACAGGTAAACACGAATTGACTTAGTATTTTGAGAAGAAATACAAATATTTCGAAGGTTGTTTGGAATAGGCAGACGACTAAGCGGACCGGCACCAAGTCTCGATGGTGCATTCCAAGGTCGAAGCAATTTTTGCCATTTGCGTGACTTCGGTCGGTTTTCCATAATTAAAATCAACGCACAAAATAATCAATAACATATTCCATCTTCAAATATTGGCAAAATGGTAAATGTAACGAAGTGTGTAAAAAAAGTACATTAACCAGCCAACGATACTTCATTAACTTCGTAAATTTCCATATTCGTGTCTCCTGAAATTTTTCAGGGGGGCAATTACAATCGGAAGTAAACAGAATAGACTGTCTATTAAGTAAAATCAATATTTATGTACGAAAGTGTGTACGTTTGTATGAAAACTAAGGGGGATCTTTCACCAGTTATATGAATTCTATTTTTCATAGAGAAAAGCTTTTTTTTTGACAAAATAAATATCAGCGTTTTTAAAATTTACCCAAATATTTCAATTTTGGTGGCCATTACTGAGTTGGTAATAACTCAGTTTTAGAAACTTAACTAACTTGATTTTAATTTGTAGGTAAAATTGACGATAAATTTTAACTTCCCATTATTATGTGGGTCCCAATTCCAGTAAGTTGGTACAAGTATCTATTGATAATATCGATTCGATACAAGATTTAGTTTAAAATACGAGTATATGTAAATGGTATTTTTATAACCAAAAAAAGCATTGTAACTAACAAAACCTGTTTTTAGTTTAAGAAAATTAATATTACTGAAACTCGTGGATTTAAATTTCTAAATAAATTCCATGAATTTTGTTCAACAAATTTGGATGGTAATAACCAAAATGGTGAATTTCCATTGTATGTACAGTGTGTGAAGTTGTCATTTAAATAAGCCAAACACAGGTAAAAATATTTTTTTACATATTTTCTTCTCAATGGATTTATTGGTTTGTTTTATTTCTTGAAAAAAACACTAAGATACAGTATTTATATATCAAGATAAATAGGGCAAATAAGTTGAAAATATTCTTGATAAAAGTAAGTTTCTATAATGCGTTTATTCCTACTCCTTTAAAATAACTTATTTGTATAAGTTTATCAAAAGAAATCAATTCTCAATACAAAACATTGGTAAAGTAACTATTTTTAGAATAAATATTTTATGTTGCTAAAAGTTTTAGAAAATGTCAGTCGACCGATTGGGGTCAGCGAATCTGGACATGAGGCCTTAAAAGTGTCGACCGTTTTAAATGTCATTTGAAGTTCAAAAGAAATAAAGGAGCTGTCTCGAATTCACAATTTTATTATTCGATTGTGTAGCGAAATGTTAAGAAATTGAGAGAGCGCGACTGGCTGGTGGCTGCAGCCTGCGCCGTAACTGGTTTGGTCTGGGGTTTTTTATCTGCCCGCGCGTTGATGTTTTAGCGGTCGAGATTTCGTTTGTCAACACGTCGTATTTATTATTCCCCGTTTAATGTGGTATTTGAATTTTAAAGGATAATTTTTATCGACCAACCTGGTTTAATTGCGTCTTTTATCTAAATATAATAAACCCCTTACATCGTTTCCTAAATATACTTCAAAAAGGTGAAACATTTTTTTATTATTTTGGAATAATAAATGGGCCATAGTAAACGTGCATTCTGAAAAACTGTCTATAATATACATATATCTACTTATTTTAAGCAGTCCCCGCTTTCGTGATGCTGGTCGTGACAAAGATGCTTGCCTCACTTACGGGGTCTCCGGGTTCTATTCCCAACAAGTACACAATTTTATGTATTGTCATAAGCCCTGTAAATGCCTAGACTTCCATATTCCCTTATTTAAGGTATTTTCCATCCCTGTTGTAATTTGTTAATAATAAAAATATAACATATATATTTTATACAGTCGCAAAGTACGAACATAATTTGATAATTACGTATTTTTAAATTGCTAATTTAACTAGGACTATTTTATGAAAATCAGGACAATCTTACTTGGTAAGCTGTTTTAATTTCTGGATGACTCAACTCATTACTAAAGTCGTTAAAAGGTTGAATTTAATACCAGCTGCTCTAAAATAACTTATGTGAAATAATTGTTGCATTTTTGTCACGACGGACAAAATTTGTTGCTTGAAAAGTACGATAAAATCATTTGTGATACCCATTTTAGCACAAACGTGATAAATGTTTAATAATTACCTTTTTTGGTAGAATCGGGCCAAATAAATAAAAAGCAACGTAATGCGTAAAAATCAATTAAAAACAAGTGCTTTTTAAATATTGAATAAGATGGTAATTAAATTAGTTTATAGGATATCACGAACCAACCTAATAAAGCACAAATAATGTATTAATATAAATTATATCTTAGTTTTAGAACACAGTAAATCATTAAAAAAATAATTCCCTTTCCGCACCAAATGGTGCCTAGGGCATTGCACAGGTACATCAATTGCAACGTATCTTGATCATTTTTGTTACATGAAGGTAAGATGATCAGTCTTACGCTTCAGGTACCAGTTCAGGGACTATGAAATATTCTAGTGTAAAAACACCTTTAAAATAAATATTTCATTTCAACCATCTTATGAATCGAACCCGAGACCTCTTGTATGGTAGGCTAAAGCGCTGACTATTACACCGCGAGGCCAATGTAAGCCGGCCGAATCATAAAACTACCGAAATGAAAATAAAACCAATCGTTATTTCTAACCGAAGATAAGTAATTTTTTTGTGCTATGTACCTACATATTTTTATTTTGTATTAAAAAAAACAATTTGATCGAATATAATAAGATAGGAAGCAGTCAGATTCCTACTATTATGTAAGAAGGTTGTCATACTCCGTAGGCATCACGTAATGTGTAATACGGCTTTACTATTATGGGTGCTGTGTAATTATGTATATAATTTCTTATTACCTACTTTGGAAGGCTTTCATAGGCTATTATTTTTAAATCAGGTTTTTGGATGTTCGCTGTGAGATATAAAGTGTAATGAGATAAATTAATATGATATCAATCTTTCTTGCACGCCACGGAGGGCCTTAGAGGTACAAGATGGCCATATGAATTTGAAGTGTTATCATTATTATAGGTAAGATGCTATGTGCATTACCGAATAGAGATTTTTGAAACATTACATAATTTAATACATTAAGCAAAAAACAGGAATCAATCATAATTATGATGCATTTTATACAATGTATTTAAAATATGGGGTTCGAACTGTCAGTAGGGTCGCAGTGAGTCACATCTTGCTGGAGGATGTGATTCTATAAAATGCTGCGAACGCCCAGTTGCATTCCACCGGCAACACTACTGCCTAGTCCAACTCGTCAGCGTCCACGTCGCAAACCCCGGGCAATGGGATCACACTCATGACGGTGTGATCGCAGCAGATAACGAGAGGATGAAAGGCAAGTTTTTGGCGCTTCAAAACCAAAACCAACCAGCTAATGGAAGGTAACCCCGACAGAAAATCTACCAGAGAAGGCAACGGGAAACCACTCTAGTCATCTTTTCCCAGGAATCACTACGGCGAGTACATCAATAAGCAATCGTCCTGGCTGCGAAATGTAAAATAAGCGCAGGACAGATACATAAGCTTTCGCAGTAGTGATCGCCTAAGTCGGGGGGGACCCGGCAAGGCACTAGAAGAAAAATTTAAAATATGACATTTATTCTACTTTTTTTACATTTTTCTGAAATTTTTATTTTTAAATATTTAAACCGTCATTGAAATGTTGCAAGTAATGATGAGACTATACAGTAATAAATACCTACTTAGTTTTCATTACTAAAAGGGATAGTCTTTAACTGCGTAGGCTTTGTATCCTCATTCTTTACGATCACATCTTACTCCAAACTAGTAGTAAAAACTAGTAGTAAAAAAATCTTATACGATCGGGTTGTGGTCCTGTGGCTAGGTGTCTCGGACTCACGGACCAAAGTTCCGTGGTTCGAATCCCACTTTACCTCAACTTGATTCCATTTTCTAATAGTGAGTTATTTACAACACGTTGAAAATGGCCCTTTACATTAAATATTTGGGTAAATCATAAGAACGCAAATATTTCTTTAAAAAAAAAAAAAAACAAAATTCAATTATCAAAATATAAATTTAAAAAAAAAGGAAATATCAGATACACAATATTTCATTTTCCTTATTATTTAAATCTGTCAATTTTTTTACTCTCAATACTTTGTTATGGGTCTAAGCTGACAGAAAATAAATTGTAGCATTTATATAATGCTTGGGTTACTAGTGTAGATGGGCCAGATCTCCTAAAATTTATTATAAATGCTGAAAAAAAGGCCACATTTTACTTAAAATTTAAGACATACTTCCGTTAAAATTTAAAAAACATAAACATATATCAGGATAAAGGACTTTTTGTGTACGATTTCATGGTAAAATTTATATTTTTCGGCTTTAAATTTTTTATCTTGTTCATAATTTAGGTCCAAATTTTTTTTTATAATAAAATTTTGAAATGTTGTACAATTTAGATATACAAGTATGTAAAATATCTTAGATTTCATGTATAATCTCCTACTGTTAAATTGTTATCATTCAATTCGGAAGGGCTTGATATATTGTAAATAAATAAAAAAAATATTACATTAAGAAAGAAAGTAATTGCTTAAAAACATTTTTTAAATGCATCGTGTATTTATAATTCAAATCGTGAATACGTGTTATTTAACAATGTTTTTAGTATGTCCAAATATTTACAGACAGGGAAGGTTTCCTCCGTAGGGAGTGATTTAGATTAACAAATTTAGCAAACAAATTAAGATCTAAATGACTCCCTAAAGAGGCAATCCAGATGGTCTGCAAACATTTGGACATACTCGAAACATTGTTTAATTAACTTAATGATAAAAAAAAATAAAAAAATGTTTTCAGGTGTTGCCAAGTAGGTAAAATGGTTCAACCGGATGAATCTCACCTACATGATAAAGGTTTCAGCTCCTTAACTTCACAAATGTCAACGGGTGGAAGAGTTGAGAAAATGTGGATGTTTTACATGGGAAGAATAGTGAATGTTACACAGTGTGTGAAATGGCCACTTAAACCAGCCAATGAGAGATCATAAGCCTTATAAATGCTAAGACTTCCATATTCTCTTCTGAAAAATGTTTTCCTTCTATGTTGCAACAAATTTAGACATGTTATCTAGTTTATGTGTGAGGTGTTGATAGAAAATATTAACGCGAGTGAACGCTCGCCACCTTCAAGCTGGTATATGTATGTATTTTTATGTTGTTGAATATGTTTGTATATTTAATGGATTTAAAAATATATATATATAAATATTAGCGTTCTTTTAATTTTCCAAAATATTAAAACTTTTGTGACCATTTTCAAATAGTTGTAAATAACTCACTATAAGAAAACGGCAATTCAGTTTGGGTAGAGTAGTTTAAAAACATCGGACCTCTGATCCGTAAGTCCGCAACATTAGCCACATTTTTCTCTTTACTGTGTAACATGTTCTCTCAATATATTTGTAAAAAACTTTAACTGGATGTATGTACTATTTTTTATATTTTGTATTCTTATATATAAACTGTTGTTTTTCCTCAATAAATAAAAATTTAAAAAATATATATTTTTGTATTGAATCAATTCTTAATAAAAAAATTGCAACCTTTTAATTTAAACTTGAAAATTAATAAATATCAATATACCGATACGTAGAACTAGACAAAATACTATATGTCGCCCTTCTCATACTAACTATCTTTGTCACTCACCAGTGACCTTATTCTATAACTATTTCGTTTCGTCAGTTCATTTTAATCGTACGAAGTGAGATGGATATGTGACAAACGATCGAACTTTTGAAACGAAATTGTGACCGAATAAGACTTCTGTATCGCGTATACAAAGACAGTAGGGTGGGCCAATAATTTGTTTTTCTGAATTTCGAAATGAAAGGGGTCTAAAATGTTGCCTTTTGGATTACTCAGAATGCAAAAAATATCCAAAAAAATATTCGATACTACTTTTGGCCTTCAACCAGAGCTTGAAGTTATTGAAAAAGTTAATTTTTTGGAGTAAACCGGCTGTCATTTCGTATTTAAGAAAGAAAATCAGTCTAATCAAATGTTATGATGTGCAATTAATCTTTTTAAATAAGCATCTAAGGGCGTGAGTTGCACTTTGTTTTGTAATAAATGGGTAGCATTGATTTATTAGGCCATTGTTTTCGTCAATATTAGCCAGGCGCTTGACGGAATTAGTTCCGCGGAGTGTAAACTTTTTCCATTTCGGTAGTTTTAAAGCGCGTTCGAATTCGTAATGTGATTAAGTTATTTCTTTACTAACACAAAAAAATTTCATCAATATAGATAATTAACAAAATGTTCAGACGGTGATAAACTTCAAACCTCGGTTAAGGGTCAAAAGTAGTATGGAATATTTTTTAAAATAATTTTTACGTTCAATGTGATCCAAAATGCAACTTTTTAGACCCCTTTCACTTTGATGTCTAAAAAAATAAAAAACCTCATACATCATCGGCCCACTCTTATAGACAGGGTATGAATGTACCTCTCATATCGACATTTTTAACTCGAGTCTGTGTGAATTCAAATAATCTCTGTCTGGGTATTTTCTGATGTTCTATACTATCGATTAATTTGCAAAAGCCACTTATGCTAACGAACTACTGTATTTTGTATGCTGACATATGTGTATATTTTTTGTTACATATTGATGTTTTTTATATTGATTTTTATTTTTGTATAACTGAACTCAATGTATTGTTATTTTGCAAAAGGCGCGTAGGCCGTAAAATAAATCAATATTTTTTATTTGATCCAATTATTAAATCTAGTGTTCGGATGAACGTATTATTGAACGTTTATTTTAGTTGATGACTCTATTTTACATTTATATTGGTGGCTATCAGTTTGAAATCTTTTTATTTACAAACGTAACTTAATATGTACGAGTAATCGATGCAATAATAATAGGTTATAAAGATTAAGCCATTTCTTAGACAGACGCACTCTGTAATAACGGTTTATAGAGGGGCTAATTCTCGATTTTACTGAAGCTCTATTATGTGAGCCCTAATTAGCTGTCCCATTATTCTCTTTGATTTATGCAAAAACAACATCCAACTCGGTACACGGGGCTCTTCATAACCGCTTCATTTCGCGACTATGTTAGCGAGAGATAACTTGTTCCGCCAGTCATAAAAATCCGTTATTTTTACAGTCGCGATATTAATATAATATATAATTGTTGAACGGGGTAAAGGAGTAATATGACAGAGGTCGAACTCAACTATCGGCTGTAGGCTGGTTCTGTGGGCGGGAATAATGATCCTAGAAGAAGTCCTTCAGATAAAACCCACTCGGTATATGTTCAAGATGACGATATTTATACGTCAATTAATTTTATGTATGTAAAATTGTACGCTGTATGTACATGAATACACAAAAAAGGTGTCCGTATGTAGTTAATTAGTTGATTTGTACATTTGCAAGTCTTTGGCTGTCCAAATATTAGTTACATTAAAGGAATAGCCATGAAGTGTTCATTTCTTAACCCAACGTGACGTAAGCCTTCATCCTTCCTTTTGTTTATCTATGATCAGCTAGAGTTCAGCCGTCACTCTCCGCCGCGTCATGTGACAGCGGGTTGTCAGATGCGCTCCAGTGACAGTTTTGGCGGTCGTGGAGGGAAATAGTCGTGAAGAAGCGCGCAAATGGCTCGAGGTCGCTCTCACCGGATTCTAGGCAAAATGGCGAAATAGCAATAGGACGGGTGGGGGGCAAACGGTCCCATTCGGTGAGTTATCCGTAATGGCCGGCTCCAAACGGTTGTACGAAAATCCCGTCGAAGTGCAGAATGTTTTTTAGGTTGTTGGCCGTCCGCCGTTTCTCCAATAGTCACTGACACAATCACTTTTCCCGGGAGAGCGGAGACCGTTATCGCCGCAAATCAGTTTTGCTTTAAACTCCAAGTTTCACATCGCACTATCACTGTTTTTGTATCACTTTGTTATTGTTTGATAATCTCACGCCACATCGCGTTGCTCCTGTCAAACTCCGATCTAGCGAAAGCGAATGGATCTTTATAACGTTCGTATTGTTGAGATATCGGAGAACGGATCGTGGAGGATAATGGGGGTTTAATTTTAAAGGAGTAAGAAGCTCGCCGTTAAGAGTATATCTTAAGATTATTAGAACAGGAATACAATACAATCGGTAAGTGTTGGATTAACAGACGTCTGTCAATGATTAATTAACGTTTTCGATGTTAGAATTTTTAGGTGCTTTCGTCAGTAACATAGTTCTAACCGTGTTTTCGTAATATTTCATAAAATTATTTGAATTTTTGTGTGACAATTTACTTTTTGGATAAGCGTCTTGTCGTCTTGTCGTCACCGCGTAGTGCGGGTTCAGGTGTATAAGGAAGTGGTGTTAGGTGTTGGGGCGTATATAGACAGACTCACCCGTCGCCATGGCTGATCGACGCCACAGCTGTTGTTATTGTCCCCGGCTATCCACTTAACACTCGCGGGGACTAGTTACTCGCACAAAGTCTTCACTCTGACTGGCGGCCGGGGTTTCCCCTTCCCCCGCCCCCAGTGGGCGACCTGCCCACGCGCCTCTGACATAACTTCTTCTTGGCAGATAGGGAAATGCCTTCGGGTCTCCGGCTGCTGCACAGATTTGCACCAACGCCCTCCGAACCCATTTAATTCTGATGATGTTAACAAAATTAATATGCATCAACGACTAATTTCACCCGATTCATTCTCAAATAGCCAAGAAAGTATTGGATTCTCGTTGGATTCTTAGAAGAATCTGAATTGTGCAGTATCAAGATGGGATTTAAATTTATTGGAGATGTTCAGTCGTATTTTATTAATATTATTTGTCAAAAAACTATTACACAAAGCAAAAAAATAATTGTTTAAATTGTTGTGTATCGTATTGTGAGCGCCATGATTTTTTAATGTTTTATATTTCTGAAATTACTCCTACGTGTGACGTATTAAGTTCTCTTCCGCTTCTTCTTGATCAGTTCTGCCGATTGGTCCGTTGATGGGTAGTAAACCGGAAATCTTCCACAACTCTCTTATCATTGGTTGATTCGTATGAACTAGTGACGTCGATCAAAGTAGTTTGTTTTTATTATAATATTATCTTTATTTTTTTTGTACATTTTCAAGAAACTAAGATAATTTCTGTGTTAAGAAGGTAAATATACCATAATATATTTGTTGATTTAACTCCCTTTACCTTATCAACACAGATTTAATGCTCAAATTTTTACCACGCGTAATTTTTTTTATTTTTTCTATCCAATTTCCTGAAGTTCCTCATTTGACGTTGTTTTATTAATGGACCTTTTTACATACATAGTCAAAACAAATGTTATTATTGTGAGGAGTCATGAAACTATGAAATATTTATAGTTTTGAAAAAATATTTTATTAAAATTATACAATAAATTAATCCCACAAGTTAATGATAATTATCCGAAACGCGGTGTTTGTTCTACATTTTTTTATGGTTTGTGAACCAGCAATGTGCTTTCGGCACCGCTAATGAATAAAGGTAAATACATTTTTAAAAAGTAATATCACGGCTTAAATCATAATATTTTAAGTAATCAAAATGAATAAAAATAATCAATTATTGAATTACGAAACTATTCACTATTTTCAAGTGATATATTAATGTTGTAGAATTTACAAAATTAAATTTTCTCTTAAATAAGTGTTAAATAGGCATTGGCCAATTTCGTACAGGGTTGTGGCCCTATGGCTAGTGTCAGAGACTCACGGATCAGAAATTCAAGGTTCAAACCCCTCTCTACCACAAATTGATTCCCATGTTCCGATAGTAAGTTATTAGCAAATAGTTTAAAATACCCCGAAATTAAAATATTTGGGTGAATCGTAAGAACGCCAATATTTATCGTTACAAAAAAAATATAAGAAAAGCATCGCATTGTCTTTAGGTTACTATTTTTTAATGAATAGTTTTATTCAATAATAGAAATGATTTTTAATTATACAATGAAAATATATGTATATATGCAAGTACAATTATTTATTTATTTCAAAAACCTCAAGGGCGCATTTTAGGCTTTGCCTATGTTAAGCCATATTAATAAAACATAAGGAAAAAGTTATTACTAAAGTCCATTGATTTACAAATAATAAGTATGTGTAACACATTCGTTTGAAAAGGTCCAAAAAAGTTTTCACATAAAAATTACAGAACCTACTTATCTCTTTCGGAGCTCATCCAAATAGAAAAGATGCAACCCATTGAAGATGTAGTGATCAATTACTAAGTGCCGCCGTACATGCATTATACTGGAGATGCATTCTGGGAACAGATAACCGCAGCCGCAGCCGCTTTGAACATGCATGAAAGTTCTTTTACTAAAGTGGGACAACTTTCGCTTGTTCGCCTTTACATAATAACGCCGAACAATACGCGTAGAGTGGATTTAATAAGAGAATTGAAAGTAAAAATAATCCGAAACAGCTGTTAAAATAATATCAATTACTTCTATATTTGGGACAAGCGTTTATCGCATTGTATTTCTGGTGATGAATTTACATAAACATACCGGAAAAGTGACACTCGTTTGTACTAACTGAATACCTCGTGGTATTGTACAGCATATTAGAGTATCTTCTCAAATGAGGTCTTTCAATGTAGCCTTTCCAGACATGACCAATGTAAAACACTTATTTTATTGCACCTAAAACTGACCTTCCTTCCTTCCTACCTTCCATAAAATTATGCCGAAGAATAGCTATCATCTGTCACATTTTTAGTACTAAAATGTATTGTATTTATCTCGAATTCAAACGATTTCGAAAGCATATTGTCCTAGAAATACAAACGTCAAATATTGTTAAAGAAAATTATCATTAAATTTATATTAAATGCAGATGAATTTGATTTCGCAGGTGTTAACAATGATTCTCGTCATATTATGTTGTCTTTATGTATCAAATATTTATTATAATACATATTTGAACATATTGAACGAAAATATACATACACTTTGTTCAATCGTCAAAATCAATTTCATATTTTGGTATGTAATCGGAGAATGAAGAAAAATGACATTTTATCAAATTATGAAAACAATACATAAGCATACCGAATACACATATACGAGTATATCTTAATATAATTCCTCTGTACATGTGATGTCACTGAACTCCTCCTAAACGGCTCAACCGATTAACGGGCGGTTTTCAGAGAAATATAGATCTTTGCCCTGTGCGTGTTCGTAGATATTAAAATCTTCAATCTAATACGTAAAAAATAAGTAAGGAGCATAAATGTTTTATGCATCGATCTACCAGGGTTGCATTTGAGGAGAACGCATTTACAAAAAAAGGAAAGATGTTGTTTTTTGGTGACATTAAAAAGTTTGATATTGCATGTTTACAAACAGCATTTGTTTTTTGTGGATCTTAATCGGATCATTTCCCTAAATTCATTATAATTTCTACCCATTTATTTCTTTTTACTAGACTTTTGGTAATACAAAAACAATATCAAATTCAACATATTTTTTTTTTTTTTTTTCTACATAAGTACACCCCTTTGTTGGTGAGAAGACCGGAGTTTGACGTTTGAAAAAAGAATGCCACATTTGAAAAAAAAAAAATTATGTTTTGGAATTCAACCATAAATAAGTACCTAGATACCTACTTAAATTCAATATTTGAATATTAACAATTTTCGACATTGGAATTCAATCACAAACAAGTTCATAGATACCTAATTATCAATGAAAAGTATTTTTCCAAGCTAATAGCAAGAAAGACAACGTTCGGGCAGGACAACGTCTGTCGGGTCCGCTAGTGTATATATATATTTATAAAACCTTTCATTCAATCTTTAAATAAATTCCTGGTTAGGGTCGTGAGAACAATTTTAACATAGGTATGAATTTAATAAATATATTACATCATCCAATTTGACAGAAATCATAGTAATTGTCTGTTAAAAGCACACGATAAGCGCTAACTTCACACTTTGAGAGTTTCTAAGAAATGTTTGTCATTTTCATAAATTGCTGATATTCGTCACGCAGGTATTTCCAACATCTTGTTAGACGTAAAATATAAAACGGTTTGTTCACCATTTTACATTCCTGTTACACGATAGTAGTTCCAAAGAAATAAATGTCAAAACCCGATTTTGCAAGCCCGATAACAAATTTAATATAGTTGCCTGCGCTAATTTTACGTCATTTTTATTAAATGTGTTGCGACATTGCATTTTCAATTCACAGTTTTAATTCGATCGAAAAACTAATTGGAAATAAATTGAAAATCTCCTCGATGCCAATGGGGGATGTCTCGTGTTAAAAAAAACAAATTATGTCACTTCTCAGGAAAAAAAAATCTCATTCTATATATTAGTAATCACAATATTTCCGAAGCAAAGTATCAAATTATTAGAGGGCTACCTAATGAAAATCGAAAATTGTGAATTATATATTTTTATTTTTGTTTTGTTTTATTAGTTTCCAGTATTTATTTTTTTATTAGAAACACACCGATGAGTTTTTATTTGTTATTATTTTGGCGCGATCAACATTTTATTGCTTTTATGCGCAATAAAAGTGTAAATTTATAAATATTTACATTATGTTACCAAATAACGCTTAAAACCGATTAAACAAGCCATATATTGTGTTAAACCCGAATCAGTGTTGAATTATGAACCTGTGGTAGCTTCCGTTATCATTTATTTTTTGGTATGTACTAATTATTTACTATGAGTAATGAAGTTTTGTAGTTTATTTAGTATGAATGGTTTCAAAATACAAATATTTAGATTCAATGTGAGAACGCGAATGTAAAATAAATTTTCGAATTTGTAAAAATACGAAAAAGTAACAAGTAAAATAAATTTACACACCGTAATTAAGTACAAGGTGTAAATATTTTTTTTAGTATGTGTATGAGTGTCCTACACTAATATATAAAGAAATTGTCAATATTTGTGTACATGCTGTTTGTTTGCCCAATAAAATAAATTAATTCATCAATCAACAGTAGAGAATGACTTTAACAAAAAAGAGATATGTTGATGTTTAATCTATGCATTTGAAAGAATTCCTATGATCTATAATTGACTGATTTCAGTGATAAAACTGTAATTCAAACGATGTTTAAAACGACTTTACGGGGTTTTAATCCCGTATTAGTCTTGCTGTATAAAATGAGATTATTTTCAAAATATTCATAACTAATATCGAAGCCATTTTAAGATGTAAGAGGGGAATATGTCCCTCAAAAAAACCACAACCCAGGAAAAGTAATTTCGACTCGATGGCTAACTTCGGGTAAAAATCCTGTAGAGGAAAACAAGTCTAGATAATTTGCCTTGGGGTGAAGTAATTTTTACTTTCGCCTACCATGCTTGATGACACGGTTTCGATTCCTGGGAGAATGCGGTTCAACTTTAAAACATTTAATTGTTCATAGGCAGCAATTACAATAGAAAGTTAACAAGGTTATATTTATAGTAAAACAAAATTTCCTGTATGAAAATGTGTTTATTTGTATAAAAATTTTAAGTGCTTTCCGTGGACAATCTGCATTTCGATACGTTACAAAAATTGTTCTTTGTACTGATTTTCAATTTTTTAATGAAAAAATCTGCTTAACTTTATAGGCAATTGAAGATAAATGTAATACTGGTCCTGGACTGGCAAACAAATAGTAAGACTGTTAATCTTACGATTATCGAGATGCGCTGCACAAATGTAGTGCTCCACACACTCAGAAGTGCGGATAAGGGTTAAATGATTATAACTATTTGTAGAAATTTTGCTTTCATATTTTTTTCCTGTAAGTTGTTTATTTTTTTTGTTCTGTTCAAAAGCAATTTGAACATGCTTTTTAGCATTTAAAAACAGAAACAATAGTTTGTTTACCAAATACCGGTTCGTGGTTGGGAACTAAACACACGAGCAATCGCCCTGAAGCGGTTTTCCACCCACTCCTAGAAGACAAGAAATACAATAAAACACTTTTGAAGTATTTATGTGTGCGCGTAATATTAAGGCGCCAGATTTGTGTGGGTTTACTGATGTGTTTGGGAAGGCACATGGCTTAGTGAGCACCCGGTATTTATGAGCGAGGTAAGTTCAAGGATTAAACAAAAATCATTTTAAAACCTTAAAACATGTTTTTGAAACATTCTATAATTACGAGTACATATATTTTTTATTTATTTAATATTTTTCTATAAAGCATTACAACATGGTTAAATAACCAATGTTTTCATCCTGGAAAAACCCCTGCATTTTATATTAAATTTTTTATTACTAAATAAAAAAAATCGAAATCTAGATCGTGTCAAACTTATAAAAAAATAATATCAAGTTTAATAAGTATATTTTAAACCCAATAAATATGGTTGATTATTAATAACAATATTTTGAGTTTATCCAAATTTTGTATACAAGAACTGGATTCAACCCCCTTCGGAGATATCAAAATTAATATATTGCACAGAGATAAATAATATTTTATTGGAGGGAGTAAAGATAATCAAACATAGGCAGAATGGTGAATGTTACACAGTGTGTAAACTGACAACTTAAAAAACGGCAGGTCATAAAAATGCCTAGACTTCGATATTCTCTTCTGTAAATTCACATTGTCCTCTTTTTTTTTTTTTTTATTGAGTTCAAAGATTATCGAGCGGCTTAAAATTCTAAAGTGGCTTTGCCCCTAAAGAGCATTTTCCAATATACTATTTTTAGTATTCCACAGTAACGTTAAGGGTATTAACTAATGTTTGCAGACAAAGCTGCAATATATTTTGATAACTCTATAGACAGAGGAATCCATTTCAGACACATTCAAAATATTGTTTATTAAACTCACCGGAGTAAAAAGTATAAAATTGAAAAAAGTTTTTCAGGCATTGCGTAGTGTGTAAAATAAGTCAGCCAGATGGATATCCTCTTATCAATAAAGGTTTTAGCTCTTTTACTTCTCTTCGGCCTTATTCTTCTTCTTCTTTCTCAGCCTGTTTCCATCCGCTCCTGGACGAAGAACTCCTCCATACGCCTCCATGTCACCCTGTCCAGTGCAGACTGCATCCAGGTCACGCCGACATGCCGGTCTAGGTCATCTCTCCACCTTAGTTGTGGCCACCCTGCACTTCTAATTGTTGTTGGAGGTCTTCAAGTTGACAGGCTTTTTGCCCATTTCTCGTTCAACTTCAGACTACGTGGCCTGCCCATTGCCATTTCAGGGTCACCATGCGGTAAATGATGTCAGTGCCTTTTGTTTTTCTTCTAACCTCTTCATTTGTGATTCTATCTCTCAAACCTATCCCTAACATGGCTCTTTCCATGGCTCTTTGTGTCACTCGTAGTTTTTTGGCGCTTTGTTTAGACAGTGTCACCGTTTCTAGGCCATATGTAGCAACCGGCAGCACACATGTTTAACATACTTTTCTCTTCAAATTGATGTTTATTTTCCGGTATTTTAGGATATACATACTTTTCCAAAAGCTGCCCAACTTAATATCCAATTCCATATTACATTTTCTAAAATGTTCCCCACTCTGTTGTTAAATTATATTTTCGAAATCCCAACAATATTTTTACAGAAAATTATGTAAAAAGCTATTTCATCTCCTTAACGCACCCGGTTGTGCAAAAGGCATTGCATTTTTAAAGCTAATGCAGCGTATGTCTATGGTAATGGATCAGTCTCACCCTTCAGGTGCCACTCCAGGAACAATGAAATATTTTAGTTTAAAAACCGTTTAAAATCAATACTTCACGTCCACTCTGGCAGGAATCGAACCCAGGACCTCGATAATGTTAGGTGAAGACGCCAACTAGTACACAACAAAGCGGACTTATCTCCGCTCGGTTTTATGATTTTTACCTGAGAACAGCGATGGAGTCGAAAACACTAGTCCAGGTTTTGGTTTTATTTTACACATTCAGAACTGCTTTCTTTATCCACCTGGTTAGAGAAAACATGTTAACCCTATTTTAAATTATATCTTAAATAAAGTGAAATAAAGTCGATAAAAAAAAATAACGCTTACTAAAAAGTTTATCTTAAACGCATTCAATTCGTCCCACTGCGAATCGATAAAACTTATTCTTCTACCACAATACAAATAACTCACATCAGTCTCTTGACACCCACCATATGACCACTGGTAATAAATGTTATAGCTCTGACTGTGTGCTTTATTTTTAAGCTTTTTGCACCCTCTTACGTAGGAGGATTTATCAACTTTATGCTCATTGTGAACATAACGCGAGAGGTTTGCATGAATATGAGTGCAGATATTTAAAAATGTTGACATCCTTAAAGATTTAAACGTGTGATGTATTTTTTCAGATAGTTGTGAAAAAAAAAACAGTGATCACTTTACTAATACGTATATACAATGATAATTTTTACTATTTCTTCAGTTTTAATAAACTTTTCATTTTCGTGAAGAGGAAAAGATAAAACCTTAATTGATACGGGATAATCAATATCTCAAAATATTCATCTCAAATATATTTCTGTTCAATTTAAAACATATATTTAAAATGTTTTACTAAAAAAATTAATATTAATTTCTTGTATTTTTACGTTTTCATCAAAATGGATATGATTGTTTGGTTTGGATTATGTAAATATTTTTTTTTTTGTGAATATTCTGATATTAACTTAAATCAAATTATCAATACCAACACTAAATACGATACATTACACCTTTTCAACACTAACTTATTTGCTAGACACATATTTTTTTAAATTTTATTCAAATAAAATTAAGTTTTTTTCCTCTTTTAATTTTACCGGTGTTTCTCCATACATATTTTCCATGTTCTTATTACAAGTTATTGTTGCAAATTTCTTTTATAACTAATACTATTAATTTAAAGCGAAGACAACCCGAAGACAAACCATTTTGGCTGCTCGAGTAAACTGCATATTTCTTAATAAAACTCTGAAAGTCATATCATTTTGACGAAAATATGATTAATTCATTTTTAATCACGATTTTCTAAGCCAGTTATTAAATATTTAAAAAAATCGGGTTGTGGCCCTGCCTAGTGTTGCGGACTCGCAGATCAAAGGTTCGAGGTTTAAACCCCACTCTACTCCAACTCGATTCCGATTTTCCAATAGCGAATTATTTACATCTCATTGAAAATGGCGCACAATTTTTTTGTATTTGGGCAAATTATAAAAACCCAAATACTTATATTTATTTTTTTAAATAAAATAATAATGCAATACGCATTTATTCGAACAAGTGCCTATACATTAGGATTACATCCATTTCGCAAGTAAAAAGAAAAGGTTCTAAAGACCATGTGCCAATCTAAAGTTACTCCTGCTTGGTTTATCCAAATAGTTGAAATACAAATAGTTCTAGAGCAGGTTTATTGCTTGCAGACAATTGTATTGTTAGGTTTATAGAACATACCTTGATGGATGACATCCGTTACAAAAATTCATTCGGCCGGAAACGCAATCAGAAGACTTGATTAAGAACATGTGTAACGAACATACTTTTTAAGGTGTATATTATATATTTTATATATTTTATTTATTTTATTTTATTTATTATTAGTATATTACTTACACAAAATTATAATTTATGCAAAGTTGCTTTGGGTAATTTACCCCGTTCTAAGACAGTCAAAAAAACATTTAAAAAATAATCAACAGTTATAAAGATATAGGACAAAGTGAAAAACAAAGTAAAAAATGAAGTAAAAACATGGTAAAAAATGTTGTAAAAACATAGTCAAAATGTAGTAAAAATATAATAAAAATGTAGTAAAAACAAAGTAAAAATGTAGTGAAAAAAACGTAGCAAAAACATAATAAAAACAAAGTAATAAATGCAGTGAAAACATAGTAAAAACCATTAAAATATTTTGAAACTCAGTAAAATGCGAAATAAGAACAAAATACAAAGTAAGAAACATATTGAAAGTCATAATAAAAAAATAAATGTATACACAATAGCAAAAAGCATATTTAAAAAAACATAGCAAAATACCGAGTAGAAAGAGAAAATTAAAAAAAAAAAAATAAAGTAAAAGATGTAATAAAAAAATAATAATATGCAGTTAAAACAAATTAAAAAGTCATGAGGATCTTAAAAATTAAATCAGTAAATACCTGCATACATATAAAAAAAAGGGTTTGTTTTTTTATGATTTACTCAAATATTTAAATTTTTGAGCTTTTTCTTTTAGTCGCAAATAACCGTGTTAGTAATGGGAGACAAGTTGTGGTAGGGCGAGATTCGAACCTCAGATCTCCTGCTGCGACACTACCCACGGGAATACACCCTTTGTCCATTCTTTAATCACAGCAGGTAAAATCCTGAAAAAGAAAATCAAGCGGAATTCAGTCCACCTCCTGATATACGATTTTGCCTGCCACCCACATCTGAAGTCCCAGGTTCGATTCCTGGAAAAGTCGTAAGACTTTTTTTTTTTTTTAATATTTAAATTGAAAACGTCTTTTACAAAATTTCATAAAATATTCCCAAAGGCAGTTTTTGAAAAAAAAACTCATTTAGGGACATGCAGATAACCATATACATTTTCAGACGTATATATATTTTAAACTATAATATTTTTATTTACAACAATATAATTTGTGGTTTCTCACTGCATATTCCCTGGACTAAATGTCTTAATACTATTCATTTTTTGTTATTTAAAATAAGTTCTTTATTTTGATATTTAACTAATTTTGTTCATCCTTCTACAGTATTTTTAAAAAATGTTTAACAGTGTATCTGGTTTTAATATAACTAACAATGTGTTTACTTTTGCTTTTTATTTGCAACACAACATGTTTTATTGATTCTTGCGTATTTTAAAAAAATAACGTTTTTTAAGCCATATTAATAACTATTAAGTTCCCCTACTGGGGTATATTTGAAATAAAACAAACGAATGGTTTTTTAACTAACCCACATAAAGGAAAAAAAACATAAATAAGTATGAGTTTACTAATAAAAAAAATATTATTTGTTGGTTGGAACTGTAGAGTAATAATACTTAACCCACTTATAAGAGTCGTCCATACGGACAAAAACTATTCTACGATTACTAATCACGAAGTTTAGCTACATTTTACAGTAATACAACGGGCCATAGGTACTTAGGTCGAGAATTTCAAGCGTAAACCGAAACCTTCCGCTACACGTTTGTTGTTCAACCAAAAATTTGGAACGCATTTGTTCTACGCAATAGATCCAAATGGCTTTTCTAAAAGCGGGCGAATTTTCACTCTGAGGTTGGAACCTTATTTATTTAGGTGTCCAATTTGTACAAACGATACAGAAGAGAAAAAATTTAAAACATTTATTGCAGAAAATATATATAAGGGAATTTCATTCCTTAATCTGATTTAGGGTCAAATATTCGATGATAAAATGGAGACATTGGTTTCTCTGAACGGGTCGTTTTGCCAAATGAAACATAAATCTTTCACTATAACTTTATTACGGTAATGGCTTCTCCATTGGTGATGTCAGACCAAATCCTGACATCACTGCACCTTCGGATAAAAATAACTGGTTTTATCAACCACGCTTATAAACCTTTTTGAAATCCGCTTCGGGCGTCTTTTTTTGCACTTATTGATAATTTCAGATTTAAGATATTTTCAATATTTCAATAAAATTTATTGCAACAGACGAGGAAAACATTTCAGAGAAGGGAATTTGGAAGTCAAGGCATTTAAAGGGTTTATGACTTACCATTATACGCTGTGTAATGAGATTCACAATCCTGCCTGTCTTTAAAACATCCTAATTTGCTAAACTTAGCATCAGTTGACTTTCGTGGAGTAAAAGATCTGAAACCTTTATTTATGTGGGTAAGGTTCAACCAGATGAATTATTTCACCAACTAGACAACGCTTTAGAATACTTTTAAATTTTTGTATCAGTTAAATTATTGAAAAATATTTCGATTTACAAACATTTGGACATTCTTCAAATGTTGTTGATTATTTTAATGAATCTTATGTGAAAGTTCAAAAAAATAACAAATAAAATTGTATGCTACTATTTACACAAGAATGAATAAAATTATCAATTTAACATCATCATTTCCCTATCTGCACCTAATGGTGCATAGGGCACTGCATTGGTGCACCAATCATGGTGAATCTCATTAACAGTTTATATGAGATCGAGGTATGTTGATTGGCAACAACAATATGTCTACAGTATTTGTATAGACACATATTCTGGCAAACTCATTTCACGAAAGTCTCTCCTAGAGTAAACATCCAGAACTTCGTTGCTTAAAATATACTAGTGCATATGTAACCGCCAAACAGATAAAACATCCACTGAACTATGCGGCTAGGCTGTTCATTAAATGTCGGCATTTAACCGATTGTCAAGGCCATTTGTTGATTGAACATTTAATGAAAGAGTTTAATATCGCTTAGTCTCATTAATTAAAACAAAACATTAACAATCGTTTCGTTTTTAAAATTTATTTTGTTATATGAAGTTAGGTTAGGTTAAAATAACTTGGTTTAAATTTATTAATGAAAAAAAAAACTGTTTTTATACTCAATTGAATCCATTATTTAACTTAATCCTTACCTTAACTTAATAAGTACTATGAAAAATATTTTTTTATTGATAATTAACTTAACCCAACCTAACCAGGCGGCTTTTGGTCCGGCCGTTTACAAAGGACTAGCTTACAATCAGCTATCACGTTCAAACATTTCCATATACTCAAAATGTTAGAATACTTAGGGTGGAATGATTTTTATTTATTAACTTTTTTAATGGCATTAGCATGGCACACTTTATCAGGTCGACTTATCTCAACTCAGTTTATTTTTGCTGGATTTTGACCTGATAGTGGGTATTATCAATTGAGTCAAAAACACTTGTCCAGGTTTTTGCTTGCATTCTGACTCGGGAATATTTTTGGCAAAAGGCAAATTAATCAATAAAATAATACAATGAATATCAATACACCCTTATTTCACCGTGCCATCTGAATTCGGATGATCAATGTGAATTAAACCTTATAGTGCGTGTTTAAATTACATATTAAAGGAACATCACACGTAAATATCATCAATTATGAAAATGATATTTTTTTTGTTGACAAGTCCCTAGAATGTAATAAACGAGAGAAATTTAAGTACAGTAAAACTCCAATTATTCGGATTAATGAATGCTAGTATATGAATCGGAATAACGTTTAAAACTTACTCAAAGAGGTCCAGCAAAGTTAATTGCACGATGAGGAACTTCGGCACTACAAAAAAATCGGATAAAAAATGTTTTTTTACGCGCGGTAAAAAATATTAGTAGTATTGCAAAGTTTTTTGAAAATGTAAAAAAATTAATTATTTTTAATGTTTTAATAAAAACGAACTACTTTGAACGACGTTAATAGTTTATATGAATCAATTAATGATAAGAGAGTTGCGAAAAAATTTCCGTTGACGGTAAGTCAACGGACCAATCGGCAGAACTGACCGAGAAGAAGCGGAAGAGAATTTAAGACGTCACACCTGGAGTAATTTTAGACTTATAAAACTAGAGCTAAAAATACAGGATACATAAAAAATGTAAAAAATATATTTTAATTTAGTTTAATAGTAGACAGAGCAATATCGGTCAATTATTTAGTAACATTTATGAAATTTTTTCACCTCAAATGATTGTTTCAAATATTCATTGACGGGAAAAGAAAATACTCGGAATCTTATTATTTACTGAATTTTTAAAATTTTCAGACCATTTTCCTAAAAGTCGTAAATAATTTGTGATGGAAATATGGAAATCTAATTGTGGTAGAGTGGGGTTGGAACGTCGAACCTTTGATCGTGTATCCAAAGTGCAACCACAGGACCACAAACCAGTTATTACATTATGCAAAAGAAAAGAGAAAATTGTTATGTTTAAACATATGCAAAATAGCGCAAAATGCAAAATCCCTGTAAATATCTAAACCTCTATATTTCACACTTTAAAATGTGTTCCCTTACTGATAATTTAAATCATGTAAATATTCTAAAAATAATGAATTTTTATATTTCACCCGATGTGTTAATTTTTCTATCGACTTTTTTTTACCTGTATATTACCTCATTCCTCTGATTCTTACCAAAGAGAAATATCACATACAACGAATACCGATAAAAATATTTAAAATGGATTCAGAAAAATTACTTGTATTTCCGGAATCAACATGGATATTGAAGGAAACGTTTTCATACATAACTTCAAGAATGAAATTATTAAAAAATATGTCCCAACAAAAACGAGAAATGTTTGGACTTTATATGTAGTTGTGACTTCAAGATGTTCTATTTTAATTTAAGCGGCCACAAACTTAGTTTTAAAAAAACATGAATTGTGACGTATTAGGAGCGTAGCTAATGCAATCGACCGTTTTCGTGGGAATGCAAAATTATACACAAAATTAAGAAAAATTAAATTATCTTTACAAGTAGTAAATAATTTTTTTTTTTTACTCGACAACATTTCGTTTAATTTAAAGTCGTAATAAAAGTTATGTTTCCCCATTGTTATGTGACGTCAAGTAATGCTTTTACTTTTTAAAAAAGGTTGTTATGATAAACAGTTTTTTAAAAAGTTGAATTACCGGGAATCGAATGGTAGTTAGCAACTTAGATAAACAAATAAAATGATTGTACGTGCAAACATAAAGACCGTCATTCAGTAAAGTAAGAAACAATTACGCCGTAGACGAGAATCATCTTCAGTGCTACAAATAATGACAACATCACGACTTTTGCTAACTGTATTGATTTAATAATTGACAGACAATTAATAATTATTAAATGCGTTAGTTCTCAATCGACCTTAAAAAAATCAATAAACAATTAACTGTTTTCAATTACAAATAGGAGATCGATAATCATTTCGCAGATTTAATTATTGGATGTTAACTCAGAGTAATAATGCGCCAAGCTATAGAGGAGCCCAAACGTAGAAAAAAACCATTCTATGACTATTGGGTATTAAGTTAGCTACAGTTCGCAGCAAAACAAAACTCAGGTCGATAATTGCAAAATGGATATTAATTTGCATTGTAAATACTTTTAAATATGTACCTGTGTATTTATTATTGCGGGGTTATTCCAATTTATTTTTCTATAATTCACCTATATTTATTTTATAAAACCAAAAATACATGCGTGTGTTTTTATTTTTTTATTCATTTAATTCACAATATACTTGTATTACATTTATTGATACATAAATCCCAACTCCATGTAACCAAAGTCCTGTGTTGAGTTTGTTTGTTTGTCCGTCACATCTCCGAAACAGCGAGTCGTAGCGGCCTGAAATTCGGACACGTTATTTAAAATGCGGTTTCAAGGTTAACGTTGCTATTTTCGAGTAAAATTTGTATCGACCCATACTCGATAAAAACTCAAACTTTATATGGATGCCTAGTGCGGCCCTGACATATTGCTCATAATTAACTGTCATAATCAACAGTAAACATACTTTAATTCACAGATGTATCTCTTAAATTGAGAAAAAATAGTATCTGAAGTAAATATGTTGATATAAGGAAAGTTTTTAAGCAACATAATACACGTGTTGGGACAATAAATGCCAAAAAACAATGTAAATCATAGGAAAATATTCGAAATCAATTATTAACTGAATTGAAAACTGACCCCTTTAACACCTTTGACGCTCCTACTGCTGCAACCAAACATACTGCAATTCACCCTAGTCGATTTTTATTTATCATAACGTAAATATACAAGTTACTTACAAACAAAGCCAAGCACATCGACAAAAGCATCCGATCGAACCGTTATGTTTATGTTGTCAAACAAAACAAAATTGACACTAATTGGTAACATAGTGATAGGGTTTCTCTATAGATTCACGCATTATTACTCTGAGGATGTTAATTTAAGTTTTTTTTTCCCAATTTAAAAATGATCACCATAAGTTGGTTAAAACAAACTGGTAAAGATTATACGTTATTCGAATGCAAATTTTCTGTTCCACGAGATACTGTGTTTGTTTTTACGTTAAGTTTTTTTTATTTATTAGAAGCCTTCAAAATGGTATGCCAAAAAAGACAGGCGTTAACATTTTTGACACCTTTTTCAGTTCAGTACACAGTAAAGATGATATGACATATTAAATAATTTATTGTTAAATGCAAAAGAATACATTTGCGACTTATTTTTTGTAAAGTAATGAAAGGGAATATATAATATTATTGACTTATTTGCTGTTTTTTCGTCGTGTCCTCTTATTCTCTTTATTTGGAAAAAACGGAACTTATGTTAACATTAACAGATCATTAACATATTACAACAAAGATAAAGATTTTAGAGAAGGTAATATATAAGTCGAGGCATCTACAGAGCTAGTGACCTGTCATTAGCTGGTTTAAGTGGCCACTATATACTCTGTGTAACATTCACCATTCTGCGCATATTTGAACATCTATATTCCTTCAATCCTTTCATCTGTTAATGTTTGTGAAGTTAAGGAGCTGAAATCTTTATTTATTTATTTTTTATTTATTTTATTTTATTTTATTTTATTTTATTTTATTTTATTTTAGCACCACAATAGGCCCAATTACAGTGGTGAATTACATCACAGAACCCAGGCTTAAGAAAAATCACATTTTAATTTTTGTGTTCACAAAGGAAATCGAACCCGGAACCTTCCGTGCGTGAGTCAGGCGTCTTGGCCACTACACCACGGAGGCCGCCGGATTTATGTGGAAAAGATTAATCTTATTGAGTTCTTTCACCTACATACTAGGTACCGCCTAAATTATTTTTTTTCAATTTCTTGTAAACCACTTAAACCAGATAATGACAGGTCATAAGCCCTGTATATGCCTCGCCTTCTATATTTCCTTCTCGAAAATTTTCTTCGTTTCTGTTGTAATATGTTAATAATAACAGCTTCCCAGGGAGTTAAATTTAGTTCTTGACTATAAAAATTTAGACAAAATCAAAATATTGTTGATTAATAGATTAATCAAAAGCGTATCGTCCTTCGTTATTTTACAATAAAAAAATCAATTACGCATAGCATCTTCACTTTTAACTGCGCAAATATCGTGAGCAGCTTTGGCAGCTTTGGCAGCTTTGGCAGCTTTGGCAGCTTTGTTTTCTTGATTGACCGCGAACAGAAAGAGTTGTCAAAAAAGCTCGCCTTTGTCCACTTGACATTCCATATGTAATAAAATGTAGTAAAATTGGCTTGTAATAAAATATATATTTAATGTAAAAGCAAATACAAAATATAATAGAGCAGAAGATTTTCTTTCGAATGACGTATAATTTTTTATCAATTTATATAAATTTTGTCGCTCATTTAAATTCATCATTCCCTCTCCGCACCTAATGGTGCATAGGGCACTGCATTGGTACACCAAACGCAGCATATCTTGATATTTTTTTAACATGAAGGTAAGATGATCAGTCTTATGCTTCAGATACCAGTCCAGGGACTATGAAATATTCTATTAACACCTTTTTAAATAAACATTTCGTATCAACCATGTCGGAAATCGAACCCGAGACCTCTCACTTAGAGACACTTGGTAGACAAACGCGCTGACCATTAATTACACCACGAGGCCGACTTAAGTTGACACACATAAACTTTTTTAATACCAACGCCTTGATGAATTTATTTAATTGATATAAAATGTGATAATTACCAGTAAAAGTAACAAACTTTAATTCCTTATTTCGAAAAATGCAATTAATTTAGAATTCGAGGATTTTAATAATTTAAACTAAAAACGGCTTTGTTTATGATTTTTTTTATCATTAAGTCGTTTATTTATGGCCGCCATAGAGAGATAGCAGGTTTTGGAAAAAATTGACTCATTGTCAATTTTTAAGGCAATAACGGTTACCTCCGGCTCACAGCTTTTGTTTGTGTGGACAAAAAATCTAGAGGTTGACATCGCTTTTATAATAAGAATAATACGAAAAAATTGTGTTTTTTGTTGAAAAAATTATGTATTTTAAAATATTTATGTTTTTTGAAAATAAGTTAATTCACTTTTAAAAGATCTAGGGTATCTTCATCAAGTTTTCTCACTTTTTTGCTATCCTCTTTCCTAATGCTGGTCGCGTACGGACCTGAAGTATAAAGAAGAGTATGGAATATATCCTCATTTGTAGCTGATCGAGAGCATTTTCTGGCATGATGCAGACGAATTTTTTTATAATCCTTATTACGGGGTTTTTGAGCATCTTCTGAAAGTTGACCAATAAAAAGAACTGCAAAATGCTTAATGATACTCTCTCCGTAAATCAAAAGATTGTGCACGGACGATGGCATATATTTCATAGTTACTTTACATAAATCCTGGCAGTCTCTATAGCATAACTGCTAAATTTTTCAGCGTTTATCATTACACCAGATGATAGAGCTTGCAGAATTAATTTATGTAAAGTCGTTGAATCAAATTTGCATTTACTCCTGTAATTTCAGCAGAGCAGTTTACATTTTGAAAAAAACTTCTGGCGATATTACTATCATTGGTGTTATCACTTCCCTGTCGTAGTTGGTCGATAATCAACCCAAGCTTGTCACGAAAACGGTTTTGTACAAGCGATTTTTTTTCTTGCTTTAGTCGTTTCTTTTCTTCGCTTGTGGCCATGATGATTGACCATGATTTAAAAGAAAGGTTGTAGAAATATGTAATATTATTTCCATACAACAAATCCATAGGCATAGGATAGGCAAATTTTGGCAGCTAATTTTTATTAATGTTTTTTTATGAATACCTAAACAACAAAACAAAACTAAATATAAAGCATGGGAAGACGTAAGTGACTGGCAAAAGTCTCGATTAACTTATTTGTTATAATTTTTTTTATTGTTTCAATGTATTTGTAAATATTTTGTATGTTTTATGATGTTTTAAAGATAAACATTTAAGATCAATAAAATATTTTATATCTATTCCTCCAAAGTTTAATAATGAAATATCTTTTAAAGTGATGAAGTGAACCTTTTTAAAATGGTGATCGTAAAAAAATACAGTTTGTAGTATTGACAAAAAAAAATGTTTACTTCATTAAAAATTATATTATGTTTTATAGTTTGACTTTTACATTATTTAAAAATATATTGAAATGTGTCAGTAGCAACATTGGTAAAAATCACTTATGATTTGCCGTTGTTCTACCATTTTCCATAGTGCGCTCCAACCATTTCACCTTTCTTTATTCTTGAGTTTTACCTGAGAGCCGCCATCGGGTCGACAACACTCGTCCAGTATTCCGGTACTATTTCACAGACAGAACTGTACTCTCAATCTGCCTGGCCTCAGAAAAGATTCAATTACATACAAGGTAAATATATTTAGAAAAATATTACTAAAAATAGATGGATTACGCTCATGACTTCAATTATTGTATCTTTTCATCATAAAAAGTAGGTCTCCGTGCTCAAATGTTGCTATTGTAACAGGTGTTGCTATCTTATATAGGTCAGGTAAATACAAAGTTTACTTTGTTATCTTTCATTAGAAAATCAATATCGTATACGAAATCTGTGTAAATATTGTTAACATTAAAATCTCATGGATTCTCGCTGGAACAACTAAATTACACCTTTGTGTTGCGATTCAAGGCTCATTACCTACTTAAATCGTCAAAGACATACATTGAATGTTTATTCTTAATTATGAGGCAATTTTTTCTTGAATATTCTTAATAAGCACCTAACTAAGAATTAGAACATTTGATGGATAGTCGGAAATTATAATTAAGCAAATAATTGCGCAAACAAAAAGCTTTTTGAATGTAAAAATAGGCATTTTAGTATTTTTTTTTTTATTTTTTTTATTTTTTATTAACATACACGGCATAATTGCCTTTTACAAATTTATAATATAAACATATAAGGTTTGATATTTTTTAAACTACATATTTGCACTCAAAACTAAGGAACAATAATCAAGCCTAAAAATTATATAACATAATATTTTTTTTTTTAAAGTTTAAATAAAACAAAAGTTTGAAATAAAAAGTATACGAGAACTTTAAAAATTAATATAAAAAGTAAATCAAATTTTAAACATAATAAGGTTTATAATAAAAATATATATAAAAACAGAAAATCATATATGAAGTAACTACATTAAATATGATTACTGCTCATCTTTGAAAAAGTTTATAAGGTTTGTTCTATAAGAACAATACCCCACATTAAATATATCCGATATGTGGGAACAACTATTGCCGAGTTCATGAAGTCGGCTTAATACGGCATTACAATTATACACTGTGCGTGAGTTGTTACTGCAAAACGGTGGCACCCGCCTAGTTATCCTTCCAGGCACCCTGAAGTTGACGAGTGACAAAAGTTCTGGGCAATCCCATATAGAATGCACAATTTTATACAAATTTAACAGGTCTATAATGTTTCTTCTATCGTTAAGTTTAAGCAAATTTAATGTTTTTAATAAAAAATCGTAATTTAAAAATTCATGACTAATTCCAAGTTTAAAATTTATGTATCTTAAGAATTTTTTTTGGACCCTTTCCAGAGAATTTTGATGACAATTGTAGTAAGGAGTCCAAATTGTCGAGTTGTACTCTAACTGACTTCTCACTAAAGAAGTATACATCAACTTCAAAGTGCCTATGTTTTTGAATTCATTAGTCACACGTAACACGAATCCCAACATTTTCAGAGATTTACAGTATTATCCAAGAATGTATGTGGTTGGAGACCAAAACTGGAACTAAGCCTTCTTAGAAATTTATCTTAAAAAACCAAAATCTCATCAGACAAAGGAAAATATATTGGATTTATATCTCAACCGAGATGAAGGTTGGGGAATGTGGAAATCTAGTCATTTACACGTCTTGTAAACTGTAATTGGCACTGTTATTGGCATTTACACGTCTTGTGAACTGTTATTAGGTAATTGATTTAGACACCGTGCAATATTCGCCTTTCTGCCTAATGCTTGCGATTCAAGCGCACCCTTGCGGTTGACAAAATGACTAAAAACCGTTTAACTACAAAAATGTAACAAAAACAAACGCTGTTTCTCCGTAAGGGTAGGCAGAGAGAAGAGTACGCCATGTGGAAAGATTATTTGACCATTGATTAAAGGGATATTCTTTTTTCAAGCCATCCTTGTGTAAAATACTTCCATTTATTTACTTTTAAACGTTAATTATTTTTAATCGTGTTAGATTTTAACTCATAAATCTTTTTAACAGTCATTATTAAAATTGGTGAGTTGATTTCGAAAACCATTTTATTTCAACAATGTTTTGAGTATTTGCAAATGTTTGCAGACTGGCTGGACTTCGTCCCTAGAGAGTTATAACGATCTAAATTTGTTGCAATAGAGGCGAATGTTACACAGTGTGTTAAGTGGCCACATAAACCCGTCAATGATATGTGATAAGCCCAGTAAATGCCTAGACTTCCATATTTTCTTCTCAAAAATGTTTTCCTTTTATTTTACAAGTGTTTTTTTTTTGTTTTATTTAGTTCTATGACTAACATAGTGTTAGACAATATTTACCACACATTATTTATATTTATTTATTAATACAGGTACACGGCCGGCAGTGCCTTTTACCTTACAAAGATACATATCTAAAAGAATATAAACACTTCAATATAATGTGAAAAACACAAAAATCAAATTCAAAAGTATTATGTTACATCAATACTATAACAAAGCAGTTTAATACAAAGAACATATTAAAAATAAAAATAAAATTATTATAGGGGTACCAAATATAGGTTTAATAAATACATTAAAAAAAATTGTTTAAAAAAAAAATATCAAAAAAATAGTAATAATAATAAAATATTAAAGTCATTTAAAAAATAAGTTTACACGTAAATATAATACACAATAGTACCCATAACTTTTTTTAAATTGATAAAATTGACAGGCGGAGTTGGAGGCAAAAGTTGAAGGAGGCCAAAGGCTTGATTTGGGCTGTAGCGCCATCGTAGAAGAAGAAGAAGAAGACAAGCCTCCCAAATGGAGGCTTAGCGGGTTATTCCTTTTAAAATAAAAATAAAACACTGGGAAAAGATTCAGAATAGCACCCAAAGTAACGTACAAAATAAATACTCGAATTTAAATCAATATTTATAACTAAAGATAAATAATATAACTGCGCGGTGCAACGCCTTTGTGTTTTTAAAGCACCACCGTAAAAATTCTAATTCGCCATGGAATCCGAGAACTTCGCTCGGAACGATTTAACACTTCGACCACAAAACATTAAAGCGTTATACATATATATTTTTACATTCATATACTGAAGAGTGATCGTGGTAACACTCTTCAGTGCGCTTTGGGCGGGAATTTGCGCCCTGGGAGGGTTCAAATGCCTTAACAACTATCATTTTCGTCGGTAACTAACATTAAGAAGCCACGTAATAAATTAGGGAAAAAACGTGACTGCTTCATTTTCTGTTTTGAGTTCTACGCAAAAGATCGTTTGCGGATATTTGAAAGGTGCTATCTCTTAAATCTGTTGAAATATGTCAATATCGTCCTAAAATCCTAATTTCCCTTTTATTCTCCTTTCCAGAATCCTCTTCCTGTCTCCTTCCCGATCCCACATTCGATGCGTCCCTTTTCTCATCATGTAATATAATGAAACATAAATATTTTAACTAATACATCTGGATCTGCCCATAAAAACAGCTTTAATCCAAGATTATTTATTTCCATAAAATAAATATAAAAAGTACAAACAATTATCTTTTTTTTTAAATCTGCTATTAGTTTATTGGAAGATATTAGTTTTATCAATAAATGTGCCAAATTAAATTTATTTATTTAAAGGTTGAATAAATTCAAATATCTAATGAATAATATTTTATGAAAATGTACAAAATTATATATATGTATTCTTTTATAATATGCATGCTTCCACTTCGTAAGGGTTTTGACGAAAATGTGTTGTTACTGCGCAAAACTCCACCTTTCAGTGGTGAATGGTGATTTTATTTACAGGTTAGCTATGAAAACATATCAAATTTTTGTAACTACATAGAAGGTACACAATATAATGTAAGTAATATAATATACTATAAATTGATATTTTCCTGTGGTTCTGTGTGATACAACAACTCTCATTCATGAAATCAACTCAAACTATGTAACTTCGAGATATATTATATTATAAATATATATTATCCATTACTTTAATACATAACTCATTAAAAAATAAATAAAAAATAGCACTATGAATTCAGTCGATATTATGTATTCAATTGAAATGTCAACTTGCTGAATTGTTCTAGAAATAAATAGTACTAAAAACGGCTGCGTCGAGCGCCATATGTCCTGCAATATGACGCATGACAGTAATTATGGTCTTATGTCAAAAGTACCATCTCAAAGAAAAATAGCCCTTAAGAAATAATGTTTTCCAAATCAAGAATCTTCAAATAATTTGTGTAATCTGCAAGTTTGATCTAGGAGAAAAAACCCGCACTGAGGTTAAGATATTCAAAATATAATATACTTATTTGTATGAAAAAATAAGCTGGAATAATCGGATAGTTTCTTGGCTCACCGCAGGCGCTGGGTGCGTTTTATTAATATTAATATTTAATCTTTCTTCTCTAACTCATATAGTGTCCATGCAGCTCGACTTTGGAATCATCTCCCATCCACCATCAAAGATGTTACTACATTATCTCTGTTTAAATCACGTCTGAAGAAACATCTCCTTTCTCTTCCTTAATCTCTCCTCCTTTCCTTTTTCCTCTTTCCGCTTTTTTCCTTTTTCCCACTGAGTAATAGTTTTGATTTAAGGTAATTTATGAACAAATACGTTTATTTCTATTTATATATATTTTTAAATTTTTAATCTTTTTTTTTTTTTTTTTCTATTGAATATGTTCTGTAACTTGAATTATAAAAATAAAACTTTTATTTTATTGGTTGGTTGGAAGAAATTGCCATTTGGCAATAAGCCCGCCAATGTACAAATAACATTATGTACAAAAAGTTAAATAAATAAAAAAAAATAAAAAAATATATATATTATGATAAAAATACTAACGGTGGAAGTTATTTAAAATAAATAGGAATTATTTATTAGTTTTTCTGTAAATAAAGTACGGTCATTTGTTTTGTCATTATTGGTTAGACTGCAATACTTTTTCCTTCCTTTCCCAACTAAACCCTTTATTGACAAATGCATCATTCAATTTCGCTAGTAAAGAAAAATATAAGAGGACGGGTAATTTTATTTTAAGATTTAGTATTTACATTTTTATTAATAATTAAATGACATTAGTTCCAATCAAATTACTTTATTAAAAGTAAATCATTCGGTAAGGTACGAGTATCTAAAATAAAATTCTATTTTTGGATTAAAGTCTACTTTCAAAAAATAAATATAAACATGAGTGTATAATGTTACGTGTTTCGAATTGTTAAGACATTATCAAAGTAATTTATGAATCCAATAATAGTACTTTATTTCGGATACCTTACTAATTTTTTACCGTTAACTTTATTTTCTATCAATTAACTGCATTCACAATAAATATTTTAATTAATGTTTGCTGGCCCTGGTAGTACGTTTAAATGCACGCGCTTGTCATCCTGAGTATCGCAAGGTTCGATTCCCCTAAAAGCTTTTTCTGGGCCAGCGCTGTCCAACTGAGGGCCCTTGATTTATAACTAAGATAAGTTAAACAGCTCTATTCTAGGCTTTATTCGTGAGTCGATTTAGCAATTTTTCACTACGTCGTACAATACTTTAAAGTTTTTTTAACACTTTGTATCCCGGAGCCATGTAAACACGTGATCACAAAGCCAAGCGCTGTGTCTCGGTCCTGTTTTTTCACATGGTTTACAAGCTGTCTAAAAAATTGCATTTTATTGACATCTAGTGACTTTTATTAGCACTTTTTTGCTGCTGGTAAACCACGTGAAAACACGGGACCGGGACACAACGCATGGTTAATATAATCACGTGTCTACACGGCTCCGAGATACAAAGCTCAAAAAAGGAGTGAGGCCCTGTAAATGTGCGAACTTTGCAATGCGCAATGTGGCTCTCCATAAAGGGCAATGTTAGCAAAACTATCATACAAAAATGACTTATTTAATTATTTTAAATAAATCCAAGAAGTTTCAATTAATTTTACCTAGTATTTTCATACTTATGACACTTAAGAGACCCTTCACAAAGCATGAGATTTCGCTAAAATGGGCCGGGCACAGGGTAAATTCTATGTATATTCGGCCGGTTTTCAAAGTGTTAAAAAAGTAAGCTTCCTTGACGCGGGTTGTTTCTGTGAGAACAGTTTCTATTTTTTTTATTTTGGCACGTATGAAAAAAAAAATCAATTGTTTCTGTTACTTTCTAAGTAAAAATCCATTTTCTGCAATTCCTGGAGGACAAATACGTTTATGCGTCCTACAGTTTAGGGAATTAGTTTTATTTCAACAATTTTAAAATAATTTTTGGAACTAGAGAATGACAATCGTTCGGAAAATAAGTGTTAGTTTTGTACAAATAAATAAATCTATATGTCTATCTATTCACCGCATTAACAAAAATCAGGTTTACGCTTTTCTGTTTCCTCGCTGTCTTCTTTATCGTTTTGTATAGAAAATGCAATAAATAGCACCCGAGATTTTACTAGATGAATTTGTATTCTTATTAATGTTTGTTAACAATTTCGCAACAATAATACACTTGTAGCTATAGAGCGAATGGATGGTTGATACTGATAGTTGGATTTGGTTGGATTTAATGATGGTTAGATTTGATGATGGTTGATATTGATGGTTGGATTTTGACATAAACAGACTACAAAGACAGCAAAATAAAATATTAAAGTTAGTTTATGACCTACCATATCTAACAGCAACTAGAGAACTTTTTAAACAAACTAAACAATTGAATGTAACTGAACTCTTTAAACTAGAATCCTTAAAATAAATTCATAAATTAACCACTGATGTAATTGTAGACGAAGAATTAAAACTTGAAAAAAACTGCAGTAAACATGAACACAATACGAGAATATCAGAAAAATATCATATACAACCTTTTAAAACGAGAAAATGACAATCGAAACTAAAAAACCGTGGACTGAAATTATACAATAAACTACCAGACAAAACTTAACAAAAGACTCAGACAACCTTTACAAAAGATGTTAAAAATATTATTATTAACAGTAGAATGTGAATATTAAAAGTAAAAATATTTTGTTAAATGTATGTAACCCGTAAGGGTTTATCAATGAAAATTAAAATAAATAAATATATGCAAATATATATATATTTATTTATATTTTCAATTGTGAGATCGGTACACATTAAAATTTTTGAAAATAATTAAAATTTACAGAGAAGGCCTAGATTACCATTCATCTTGGAGCTACAGAATGTATGGATGGTTAGTATTCTTAAACAGCTAGCCGTATTTACAATTAAATTTTTTAAATACTTTGATGAAAACTTTAAACTATGAACGGAAGCTTTATCTAACGTCTAGCAGAGGAATTTCACCACCCTAAAAATGACTGTATATTTTCTTACGGAGAAAACCAACCGATCTACTGACTTATCGGATAATCATATCATTCAAATATAGCTTTGATGCTTGTAAAAAAGAACCTTAATTTACATAATTTGGGATGTGTGGACTCGCCCCTTAAAACGTTTTTTTTGTTTTCTGCTCTCAAATTTAAGCGACATTAGGAACCTGCAATTAGGAGCACGCAAACCTAACTCAGAACCAGAACACCAATCACGCCCCTCAATTAAAGGTGAACCCACTGAGCCAATTAGATTCATATTGGTAAGAATCCACATTTCTCATGCTTAAAGTAAGGAAGCAAATCTAACTTGATTCTGCAAAACGAGCTTTGTGCGAAAAAACTTATAAAAACAATAAACGAAATAATATCGTGAGGTAATTACAATAACTCGGTAACTTGAAAATCAGAATTTTTTGGTTAACCACTAAAACATATCTTTGTATGGTCCTTCGTGAATGTTACAAATAGACAAGTTGTGATCCATTCAAATGATATTACCCATAACGTTAAATTTATATTTGCGGGAAAACGGCGTGATGGTTTGTTGTTGTTATTTATTTACTGATTCGATAAACTAAGATGTGGTTTAAAAAAAATATTATCCGCGTGATTATAATAAATGTTTTAAATTGTATAAATGCCACGCGTTTTTTGTTTATTTTTTACATTATATTTTGATAATTAAACTGTGTTTTTTTTAAAAAATGATGTAATATATTTTAATTCTAACTGCTTACACTCAAAATAATTATCTGCTCTTAGTTTTCGCCGAACATCAACTAAATCGCAGTAAACCTTATAAAATACTGCATTTTAGGCTATAACAATGAGTAAAGGTAAATTTTTTCACAGTTTTAATACTCCATTTTAACTAGTTTTGGGTAGTTAACTAACTTTGTAGTTATTCATTTAAATATAATAAATATAATTTATCAAAGTACGAGTATACTTAAGTAATTAATTCTATACCTTTTTCATTTTTACAGCGATAACTAAATATTACATTATTGATACATATTATCATCGGCCTCGTGGTGTAATGGTTAGCGCGTTTGCCTACCATGCGAGACAACTCGGGTTCGATTCCCGACATGGTTAATGCGAAATATTTATTTAAAAAGGTGTTTACTCACCAGAATATTTCATAGTCCCTGGACTGGAATCTGAAGCAAAAAACTGATAATCTTACCTTTATGGAACAAAATGCGATTGGTGTACCAATGCAGTGCCCTATGCACCAGTTGGTTCGGCGAGGGAATGAGGATGGTGATGAACAAAAGTTGTGTTCATTTTTTTTCAAATTTAAATGAGCGCCAAAAGAAAATCTTCTGCTCTTTAATATTTTGTATTTGCTTTTCCATTATATATATTTTATTACAAGCCTTCAATATGAAATGTCAAGTGGACGAAAGTGAGCTTTTTTGATAACTCTTTCTGGTCGCGGTCAATCAAGAAAACAAATCTGCCAAAGCTGCTTACGATATTTGCGCAGTTAAAAGTAAAGACGCCATGCATAATTGACTATTTCATTGTAAAATAACGAAGGACGAAACGTTATTGAAGATTCATATAATAGATCTAATAAGTCAATGGTTTTTGTCATGTTGTTCTTTGACGGAGTGTGAGGTGAGATGGATACGATTTTTAAAACTAGACAGCAGTAAACTAAATAAAATATTGTTTATTTGTTTTATTTTTTCTCATTATGAATTTACTTTTAATTCTTAAGATTTCCAAGTTGTCTAATTTTAATATTTTATTTTCAACATGAAGAACTTTTAATCCAGTGTCTATATTAAAAGTATAATTATTCAGATGGTTTACAAATTCAGTGAAATTAAAGTTTCTTTTAGTTTTTTCAATGTAGATAGAATCGCAATCATCACAATTTAATTGGTATCTATGCCAAATTTATAATATTTAGGGACTTTATCTTCGTGATTTTTTTAACGATGTTCCTATATTATTAGTTGTGTAGAATTTAGGTTTAGTGTCTAATGGTAGGGAATTAGATAATTGTTTTGAAAAATTGTCGTTTATAAAAAGTTAAGTATACCTTGATTTAGAAACTTGTGTAGCTTTGAAACCGGCCGGTAGAAAAACTACAAAATAAGTGGTTTAGCACAAAGTTGTTTTACATTTATTTTATTTTAATAGCATCATGATTTGAATGCGCGTACGGCTTGTCTATTTGTAACATTCAGAGAGCAGGATAAAAAAATGTGTTTTTTTTTTATGGTAACGCAAAAATGCAGATTTTAAAGTAGGCATGTTGTAATTACCCTGTTATATTAAAAATACGCTTGCATTACTTTATTAGAATTGAAATATATTAGACACCAACCGCCTCGTTGCGAATTAAATGGGATTTTTAGTAACCCGAAACTTACTCTTTGGGAAGTGAGTAGAATTTAAATATTATATTACAAATACGAAAATATTCCATTCAGAATTTTATTGAATTTTAATGTCATAAAACTGCCTCATCGAGAATTAAGTAGAATTTTAATATGATTTACCTATATTTCCTTAATGAGGACTTAATAGAATTCTTATATAATATCATAAACATTACACTTCCTTGCATAGAATTCTTCATTTTCTTCGTCACAAACGGAAGAGTTGGATTAGGTTAGGTAAAACAACGAAAAAAGTATTTGACGATTTGGAACACCACAAATCAAATATTACGCGTGATCCGAATGGGGGGACCAAACGACCCCAGCGCCTCCTTGTATATGGCATCATGAGAATAAAACCTTGGAATTATTTATGACAGTGCAATAATTTATTTATGTTTTCGTGTACACATATTTGACTCATTCGTTTTTGTTAGTTTGCCGAATGCTTATGTACATAAAGTGAAATTGACCAAATCAGTCTATGGGGGATTCAAAGGACTAAGTTTATTGGAAACATCCGAAAAAAATATTTACTAAATAGTATTCATGAAAATCTTTAGTAATTTATTGTCGTTTTATTTATGTTAGTTTTTAAACCAAGTTAGACAATCAAAACAACCTTCTATTTAAATATACTTTTATGTGTGTAATGTGGTTAAATAAATAAGTTTTATCAAAAACTGCTTTTAAATAATTCGAAATAATTTACAAGTTTTCATACTAGTACATAATATATAAGCCTTTTAAATCTCATTCTTTATTCGTTCATAAAAGTAACATATCTTTAATCTTGTCCTCCCAAAACCGTATACGTAAATTTATCGAGTGGACCCTTTGTCAGAATTTCAAATTGACAATGTAAAAGGAAAAGTTACACTCGTGTATAGTTTACGAATCTGCATAATTTATAAAATTTTATTACTTCTCTCCTAATTCGTTGTTTTAATTAAAAACTGGTCAAAAATGATACTAAATCTATTAAGTAAATTAATATTACTAGGCATCCTTCTATCCAAAATATTCATTTTCCTTCATTTCAAGGCGAAATGAAGAATTTATGAAATAGAAAAATAACCATGAACTATACAATGAAAACACCCCTCCCTCTCCCGAAAAGGTTTATAAAGACTCGTGTCTTTCTTCAGTTTCGCAAATTTATTAATTTTTAAAACTATCTAAGCGAAAATGAAATATTTATTTACAATCAAACCGTGAAAATAAGAAAACATTGAAACTTTAAAAGCTTCAATTGTACCCCTAATTGTGTTTTCAATTTGTGATTAATCTAATACACATAGTCAGCACAATTACCTTATTCTATTTTCTCAGCATGAAAGTGAAGGAATAACGTGTTAGTTCCAAATTGAGACCGCGGCCGCACGCTCCAGATCCCGCTTCGAAAAGGAAGAAGAGCGTAGTAATACAAACAAAACAAACGGCGATACGAAACCTAAATACATGTAGGAAACGTTCAAAGAATTTGCTCGATACAACACGCACTCAAGCACTCAAGAGTTTTTAATTCAATCGCTACTTTTGGATAAGAATCCTAATAAAGGAAATCTAGAAGAAATAAGTCAACTCACAGTTACCATGTTTGCCCACCGTACCAGGATCTGAGGGGATACCCTGCTAGATAAAAGAGAAATATTTATTTGGTAGGTGTTTTTTCTACTACAATATTCTAGTTTTTAGACAGATGCATTAAGTGTAGATATGACTAATCATTTATCTAACTTTGTATAAATTACAAATAATTGTTGAGACGTTGCAGTCGGAGTACCAGTATTCAGTGCAGTGTTATATGTATCATCGATTAAAGGGGTGTTGATTATACAAAAGATGTTCATTTCTCTTCGAGAAAATTTTTGAAGTTTGAAGGTGAAACTTTCGACTATCGGAATTCTGTCTAGTTGAATCGAATTTACAATAGGGAAATATCACTTTATCTACATTTTTAAAGGAATAAAGGTCTACAAAATACTGTCTAGGAAAAAAAATATTTACTAATTATTAGTAGCGTAAAAATACTTTTAAATTTGTCATTTTGAATTCCCGCAAAAACGGTGATTCCATTGGCCACGCCCCTAATACGTCATGATTCTAGTTTATTTGTTCCTTGCCACTGAAATAAGTGTAGAATAAGGGGAATCAAGCATATTATTTGGAATTTTGAAAAGAAAAATTAAATCACAAAAATTAAATCACACACTCTCACACAGAGACAAAAATTAAGTCTCACAGAGACAAAAATTAAGTCTCACAGTAAGACGCCTTTTCTGTAGTGATTCTACATTAAAATTAATCAAAGATGCTCCGTCATCATTTTCAATGTTACCAAAACGATATTCCAGGCTCCTTATAAATTTATTTTGAATGCTCTCGATTTGATTGATATATACATTGTACTGAGGGGACCATACTAATGAAGCGAATTCGAGCTGACTACGCACATAAGTATAGTAAAGAAGTTTGAGTTATCTGGTAATGAGAATGGCTTGGAGATTCGTAAGATATATTACATATAGCTAATTCTCCATTATTTTAAAATAAAACTTATCCAAAAACCTACAAAAAATACCACATTGAATTCAGTGGACATATTATTTCCATAACGATTCAAATGTCAACTGGCCGATTTGTTATATAATTTAAGAATGCAAAAAATGGCCACGTAGAGTGTCATATGTTCTGTGATATAACTGCACGAAAGTAACGGTGGTCATGCGTGAACCGTATTATCTCAAAGATAAATAGTCCTTTGGAATCAATGTTCGAAATACTGTTTTCCAAATAGAGAATCAGTAAATAATTTGTGTAATATGTAAGCTTACATCAATGGAAAATAACCGCAACTGAGTTTAAGATGTTACAAACATGGCATGCTTCTTTGTATGATGAAATAAGCTGGTATAATGGGATAGTTCCTTGATTCACTGCTAGCGCTGAGGACTTTTCAAAATATTTTTATTTATTTTTCGACGGAAATTACATACGCTGGCAATAATTTATAAAAAATAATAATAATTTCTTTGTTTTTTCTGTAATTAAGTTAATGTAAAACATTATTATGGATACTCAATATAATGCTTAGCTGCCCATAATCGCTTGTATGGAAGATTCGCCCCTGGTCATAAGCATGCAAATGCTTAGACTGCCATATTCCCTTCTCGAAAATATTTTCTCTCTTTGTTGCAATAAATTTCAATCTTAATTTAGTTAAAGGTTGATAGCCAAATTAGTGTTTTTTTTTACCCGATGGGGAGTTATTAAGAATAATATATTGCAACAGAGTTGCAGGACGTTATAATTAGGGTTCTGAATATAACTCGGAATCTCCCTACACGACACATCACAATAACCAAACATTTGCATCATGTAGTAGTTTATTTAATATTACGTAAAAAAACTCATTAATCGAATAATTTATCATTAATAGCGGAACGTATTCGCTGGGAGCTGTCGGGCGCGGAAGAGATAAAGATCTGACTGCTGTTCTTCGTTTAATAATATTTGACAACGCCCTTTGTTGGCCGGTGCTGCGTTCCGGGCGATGCGATGTTTAGCTGCATACTCTTTTTAATAGTGGACATGTTTCTGTATTGATGAGGTGAATCGCGGTTTGATTTCAGCTCGGCTTTATTTTAAGAACCGCAAATACGGGGGTAGAATGTTATAAATAAATAATTATGTACATATTTATATGTTGCTATGCTCGGTACCTAATGTCCTCAAGCACCCACTCATTTTTCTGGAAATGGAGTGCGATATTTTAAAACAAAATGATTAATGATTTTGAAGGTCTCTCAGTGGGAAGTGACTCTATCCGAAAACTCATTACCCACTTAGTAATTATTTTACCAGTGCTGACGTAAACGAAATCTTCGGAAAAAAATATCGCTATTAAGAAATTAGGCTCTCCCATGGATATTCCTATAGTTTGTGTATGCCTCGTGGTCAAATGGTCAGCGCATATGCCTGCCATGCAAGAGGTCTTAGGAAAGATTCCCGACATGGTTAACATGAAATATTTATTTAGTTTTAGTTTTATTTAGTTTATATACTGAAATATTTCATAGTCAATGAACTGGCACTTGAAACGTAAGACTGATTGTGTTACCATAATTCCCTTTTCAAACCTAATGGTTTGTAGAGCACTGTATTGGAACTACAGAACTACTACCAACTGAAGCGTATTTTATTTATTTTTGTTTATTATACGAAAGTGTAAAAATAGTAGTAATAATGAAGTGGATATGCGTGGCCAAAATATTTATTAAATATGCATAGAATTATAATATACCAGAAGGCGCGTAAAACCAAGTTTGCATACATCGCACTGAGTCCAAAGCACGACATCCCGCCTGCGTGCATGCGTGAAGTGGCCGCGTACTGTTGCTAGATCGCGAACAGTATATTATCATAACGCAAGTATAAGTTAATTTTGTGTTTTGTTATGTTTTACCACAAAAAATTTTTTACTGACTAGACTATGAAAAAAAACCAGTAACTTTTATTAGGCAAACATAAAAAATAAAATAATCATTATCAGAAGGAATATAGATGTTCAAATATAGGCAGAATGGTAAATGTTACACAGTGTGTAAAGTGGCCACTTAAACCAGCCATTGACGGGTAGCCCTGTAGATGCCTAGTCTTCCATATTACTTTCTCTTAAATGTTCTTCATCTCTTTTGTAATATGTTAAAATTGTTTTGTGTGTGTTGAGATACTGGGCCTTTAAAAATGCTGTCGAATTCGTAATTTTGCCTTATGCGCCACTCTTCTCCATCTTTCAAATATGTCCAGCATTTCAGCGGGCTTTACAGTTGGTACCAGCTTGCATTCATACGCTAATACAGTCCTAATAATGGTCTAATAACTTCCTAAAGAGTGAAATTCAGTTTTTGTCTGACAAACTAGAAATATTATTTAGATACAAGTAAAATAAATCTGCCATTTAATTAGAAATAACCCATGAGTCAAACGAATAATAGTAGAATGAATAAATTTAAATGCCTTGCCACAAGCAGTTTATTTTCGCCGTAAAAAAACAGGTACAAAATTTGAGATGACTCGTTTTATTCGCATTGTAAAGAAGACTGGCAAATCCTCATTTCATCTGGCCCCGGGCGGCACCATTTAAACCCTAGACAATGCAGTAAGTGTATCAACTTGTAATATGAATCGATATCTAATTTGATACGAGACCTCATACCGTTTTCGGGAGCAAGGAACTTAGGCCAAAAGGTAACCGATATTGCTAACAATAATTAGATACACTTATACCTCTGTGTATAATTCGCATTGGTGATTTCCGGCTCCCTATCCGCATTTTAAATAACGTAGCATTTAAATCCATTTGTCTCAGGCAGGGATGTTGAGTTGAAAGGGATACTTTGTTAATAATACAAACATTGTTCGACATTTGCAATTTTGTGCATATTTAAAAGTCCGTATTTTAAATTTGGAAGGCGGTTTAAAATTTTAATTTTGACTTAAGTTTAGGGAATATTTTTTTTTTTTTTTAAACTCTCATATGCTGAATGGCTTGATGGTATTATTACACTAAAATTTATTTGAACCTGGCCTTTTTTCTAACTGTATCATATTTTAATTATATTTTTTCTGGCGCAGTTAGCAAGACGGCTAACTTTAGAATTGGCGACGCGGGTTCGATTCCAGCCAGTTGTAAGAAAAAATCAAAGAAATATTTTTTTCTCGATTGGTCTAGGTATCGTGGTATATTTTTCGTAACTCCCTTCTACATCCCCTCAATTGCACTTACTGACAAGCCTATAAAATATCTAGAAGCTTAGCGTGTTATTCTTTTAATATTAAAAATGAAAATAAATATCTGATTTCCTTGTAATAACGAAAAATGTAATAACGATTTCTGAAAAAAATGTTAAATGATTTTTCGTTACAAAAATAAATATATATGATAAATCGTCATTGCTTTAATGGAAGGAAAACACGCTATGGAAGAAACATGGTTCTTCTTGAAATTCCGATATTTTATCGGATGTGCGACATATTAGACACCCAATCGCATTAGTTTACAAGGTTTAATTACGTTTTTTTTATTGTTATTATTTTGTTAATTTTGTTAACTTTGTTAAATAGCTAATCTTAGGCATGTTTCACATTTTGTAAAATGTTTCCCTCGGCACGGGACACCCCAGTGAGGGAACATTATTCTGTATAAAAAAGAGAATACAAACAATGTAAAAGTATAAAAGTATAAGTATCTTAAATGCCATCTATCGGTATTTTTGTAATATAAATATAATTAATGCCTTTATGTCATTAAAGGTCTTTTTATCAAGACGAATTGGTAATATTTAATATATTTATATTTATTTTATACACGGTTATCATTTTGTTCTTATTTTAATTGTTTTTCAATTACATTTTATTTCTTTGTTCCATCGTTTGCAATTCGTTAACACGACTTTTCAAACACGAGAAAGTCTTGATATTGGGAATTAATTCTTTGAAATTTGTTTATAATTAAAATAATTGCGAGGTACAATGGTCTAATTATGTAGACACAGGTGCCTGACACACTTAATTAAAACATTCAATGAAAATCTACATTTAATTTGGCATATGAAAATAAAAACTTGAATATAAATGTTGTATTTGCATTCCTTCATAGTTTTTATTCATTTAAAACACTCATGTGGGATTGCTAAATAATAACTAGGAATATTTTAATATATTTTGAATAAATAGTGTATGTACATCACGTTTCATAGTATAAAACACAAAACGGTAGAAGAATGAATCAACATTTAAATATATTAATTATGAATTGGCCAACACATTTGATCATTCTCTACGAAATTTGAAGCGCCGGTGCAAAAGTTAGTGGTAAACTTATAGATGACGTGTATTTCTTTCTTAAAAAAATAATAAAACACAAAAACAGAAATGAAAACCCGTTAAACTGTAAGTCCGGCTTGTCAGCAAGTACTTTTTTATATTTTTTAAAAGAAATATTTGGGTTCTTGATTTACCCAAATATTCAATTATAAGGGCAATTCGCAGAGATAGATGTAAAAACCAGTTACATTATAAAAAAAACAATGTAAACAAATATTTACGAAATAAGTATTTATTCCATCTGCCAGTCTGTAGCACTAACTATGCACAACACTCTTTCCTCTATCGTTGTTGCTCTAACTAAAATGCTTTTTTTTTTTCGTATATTGATATATTTAACACGCCCCTTAATTTATTTAAAAATAAATTAAGACTCATTTTTTCTGGCTGCGATACGATTCTACTTGCTATTTGATGATGCTCACACTTATATACACCTGAACACTTACTTCCATACAAATACACACAAACACACCTCTACACTTACTCTCATACAAATACACATAAACACACCCTTTTGTTGTACCACAATTCAATATGTATGATTTTTATTTAGAAACTTCTCCGGTCTGTCTTTAAACCGTATCATTTTTATGTTATTATATCATTGTCGACTGTTTATTTCTGTAAATTCATGTTAATTACAAAATTTGTATCTTAATTGAATGCCACAAATAGGCATGTCTTGATTCATTAAATTCATATTATGATGATATGAATGCATTGATTGTCTATTTGTAGCATTCAAGGAGAAGGATAAAAAATGAGTTTTCAGTACTTAGGTAACTTACAAATTTTTATTTTGAAGTTACCTAAATGTAGTAATTACCTTGCGATATTATAAAAAAATAAATAATAAGATTTTTTGTAAATGCATGTACAAAAGTGTACCAAGCATTCAGTAATTTATGTGTTTGGGTATTTTTAGAAAATTTTCCGAATGAAATAATGTAGCATTCTTCTGTCATATTTGTGACTAAATATAATTCATATTTAAAATTTTATTTCCTTTGTGTGTTACTGTTTATATTTTCGTCTACGATAAAATATAAATTATTGTTACATTTTTTTAGGTGAATACGTAGTAATTCAACTGTCTCAGCGGTAAAAAAGTGGATTTTTGTGAATTTTGGAAGGATTTAAACACAAAAACATAAAATTTATGATTAGCACCTTAGAGTATATACATCTGTAGAGGGATAACAAAACATTTTACCAATCCAATGCATGCTGCCTGTTTTAGCGGACTCATTTTTTACATTGTTCTAAATGAAAGAGGGGGAGACAAAAAAAAATCTGTGGGTACGGTCCTCATTTTTTGTTTCGTAGTCGAATTTAGAATTTCGCAGTATCGCTTCGAACTGTCAAACGCTCTGTCAGTATTTTGATCATTGTTTAACGTATTTAGTGCAAATTACATTAAAATTGATTATTTACATTATTTTTTTTTTACATTTTTTTTTTTGCACCACAACAGGCCAGGAGGCCTAATTACAGTGGTGAATTACATCACAGAGCACCCAGGCTTGAGAAAAATCACATTTTTAATTTTTGTGTTCTCACCGGGAATCGAACCCGGAACCTTCCGTGAGTGAGTCAAGCGTCTTGACCACTACACCACGGGGGCCGCCATTATGCCGACTTGTGCCATGAAATGATGTTCAAATAGAACTGGAAAAGGGAGAAAACGCTTCTTTTATCACAGGTATTTATCATATATTATAAATTTTCACATAAATACGTTTTTTGGTAGTTTTCAACATAAATGCTCCGCTATCTTTTCACTATCACTTGAGCAATTATTATAGCTTTTGTTTCTGTGTAATTCAAATACCTTATACATTAGATTAATGTTATTGAAATCATTTTTTTCAATCGTTTAAATCCAAATATTTCTTTAAATGTTCAAGACATGCAAACTCGACGACATCTGGAAATAATTCTTTCTCTTTTTATCTCACTGAAAGAATGTGAAATTGTCATTTATTGAATTTTTGAATGGTATTTTTATGACCACATGTTGAGGCAGCTCTTATAATTAAGACTGCCAAGGTCTTAAAATTACCTTAAAATATTACGTATTAACTCAAATGTTATTTATACGTCTTATCATGTTATCATTAAATTTATAAGGATAATATAGTAAATAAAGGTTTTTTTAGATTGCCGATTTATTAAATAAGGCGGAATAAATGGATCCATGTTACGACCCCGTTTAACCAGTATTTAAAGATGTAAGTTACAACTTGCCGTCAGAGTGAGACAGCATTTCTACAAATTGGTTAATTTTCAAAATCAATAAATTTACTTTATTGCATTTTTACTTTTTTATTAAAATTGCATATTTGTTTATTAAATTAATGTATGTACCCAATTATGGCATTTAAAATGTTTATTATTGCTTACTTATATTTATTAAAAATGTTTTTAGTAAACTTATTACTAAATTAAAATAAACGTTTTTATTGTACTCCCTACTCCCTACCAATCTCTATAAAAAATCGCTTAAAGTCATGCATTTGTGACAACCCTGTTTTATAAACATCTGGAAACGAAAAACGTATTCACTAAACAAACGACCACGCCCCCTTTATAAAAACTCTTACAAACTTTGGAATAATACGGACTCTAAGATGTATATACTCTAAGATTAGCACAATATTGTTAATTTTAAAACATTTGAAATGTCATTACGTCGGTGATACTGCAATATTCGACAATTTTAATAAATATTTCAGTAAATACACATGGAAAAAAAAATAAGCCAATATAAAAAAAGGTAATTAATTGTTGAAAACTGGATAAAACATTCAACATATTAGTGTAGATTGAATAAGAAGTCTTATTTCCGCTCTCCTGAATATTTTTGAAAATTTGGTAATGTATCCAAAATAAAAAAGTTTATTGGATTATAATTCTACTTTTTTTATATAAAATATACAAAGGGTATATCTTGACGCGTTTTGTCTAGTTACGACATTAAAAAAAAAAAGTTTTGTTTGTTTGAGAGAAATAGTTTGATTGGAAATGTCCTAACAATACGAAACGCGTCACAATATACCCTTTGTATATTTTATAAAAAATAAAGTAGAATTCTAATCCAATAAACTTGTTTTATTTTGGATACATTACCAAATTAAATATGGAATTCTACCAATTGTCTGCATACACAATAAATTTTTGAAAATGATTGATGGTATTTTCTACCGTCTGACTATCGAATTGTAGTCGATTAAATTTTTTAACCAATGATAAAAGATTTTAAAGAACAAAAGATCCATATTTTTCAACATTTTTGAAAAACAGTATTCCTTTATGTAAAAAGATTGTGAATTGATTCTTGTAATCCAAATTACTTATTACTTTTTAACGGTGTAGAAATTATGGTAGTAACTTTTAAAATATTTTTCATTAAAAATGTATGTGGAATGAACTCCCGAAACACAAGCATCTCTCTTCCTAGAGAGCTAGAAAGCTAAATTAGTAAATATCTTGTTTATGGAATGTTCAAAACAAACATCTTGTTATTTTTTTACTAAAAATATGAAAAGACGTTAAAAAATATCTAAACGCACTATTGTTTTTCTAGTTTTGTTTCCTGTTTTTTTTTTACTGTACTGAACCGTATAGCTTTTCGCGATTGTTTACAGTAGGCAGTAAATCGAATCATAAACTGTTTTATGTTTCTTCAGTCCTGGGATAATTCCAACACTTGAGTACGCCAGATATCATAAAACCCAAATCTGCGAAACTATAGTATCTTATATAAAACAGAGGCTTATACGTTATAATATTTACTAGAGGTTTAAAAGTTTTCTCAAAGAAAACCATTAAATCAACAGCTGTTTAATTATGTACATATGTACAAAATATTTCGCAGTCATGGTATAATCTATAAAAGTGTTTGAGATGTTCATAATGTCAATATTAAGTCATAATTAAGTCATAATGTGCTCCTCGTGACGAGCCTCGGTCATGGGCCAAGAAGCAGAGCGTAATGCTCTAGCAAGTACCTAGTCAGCACCACGCGAAGGAACTGATAAAAGGGTACTCGCAAAAGGTTTGCTTCGACCATAAAGCTCAGCCGAAATCAAATGAAGGTTGAATAAACGCCTCGTTAGAATAAACCTTTCCGAAACTTCTAGATGTAGGTTCTGCAGTGCAGATGAGGAAACATTTATGCAAATTCTTTGTGAATGTGATGCTTTACATCCTAAAAGAGCCTCATCCTCGGGTGGCCACTAGTTAAACCTGAAGATGTTAAAGAGCTCACCCCCTACAGATCTGAGCATTGAGAGAGAGATTGAGCAAAATGAGAACTCTCGCCTTCTACACAATAGCCAGGCTCTTTAAAGATCTGGGCTCGGAGGGCGAGAATTATTCGCAACGACCCGTCACAATACATCTTTACAGGGCGCAGTGACTTCAGGAGTTTGTACAACACTAACCCCTAACTTTAAGAATAAAAATAAGAGTGTCAGTCACAAGGGAATCCAGTAAATGCTGAATAATTCTAGATTAAAGGTAAACCGATTTTTAAAAACATGTCATATCAATCACAATATGTAAATTCTTACATATTGGATACGATTGTTTTGAGAATTCTGATCTAATTGTTGTTTAAATTTCGCTCATAAGTTTTCTCGCAACGAGCTTAATCCCTTTTCAATCAAAGTTGTATTAAAAGGTCATGATCTTTTAAAAATATTTTCAAAGTAAACAATGAATAATTGTGAATTTTTTAGATTTAATTTGGTGAATCTTTTCTGCCAACGATTTTTTTTGTTTTGTTTGGTTTACTGCTAGCATCTGTCAATAGTAATTCAAGCGAGCCGTTTTTACCAAAATTAGGTATTTAATTGAGAATCATAATTTTTTTGTTCGTTTACATGATTTTTACTGTTTTTTTTAATGTTTTATCTGAACACAAAAAATATTTTGATAGGTGACAAATTTTTTTACCAATACGAGTAAGTTGATTCATCTCGCAACCACAGTTGTTTTAAACTGTTTATAAAAAATAATTCAGACTGTTTATTATTTAAAAATTTATTTATGAAGGTTTATTATAGAAACATTAAAAATAGAACTAAAGGTATTTTTAAAGTGATCAATGAAAAACAGGTTTATTTTAAATGAACTGAATTTTCAAGAAATCCAGATTTTTAAAAAAAAATATTTTTTTACAGTTTGTGCGATAATTAAATTATCTGGGTACTAATAACTTGACATATTTAAAAATTTACTTTGAAATCGAATAAAAAAAAATAGAGTGCTTCAAAAAAATATTGATTAGGTAATGTGATATGAAGCTGTGACCCGTCGTATCATGGGGGAGTTTTTACTTTCTTTGGCCCATTTCACATGTAAGATTTTTATTTTTATTTTTCTCAAGTTGCAACTTACGAGTGAAAATTTTGCCAGAGGAAATTAAGTAAAGATTAGTCGGTCTCATGGTGTACTGGTTCGTGCGTTAACCTGCCAATCAACAAACAAAATAATTTTTAAAATGAATGAACCCTATGTTATTTAACCGGGCCGAGTGGATTTTTTCTGTTGTGTAAAAACGGCCCTACACCGAAATGACACCGAGTACCCGCAGCGCTATTATTCGACAAGGCCGTCCGTGTTTTTGGATCAAGTACAAAAAACACAGAGTTCAACGTCTCGTGTTTTCTATCAGAACTTTGAGCGATCTCCGCCGGGAGTGTACATCGGTACAATACAGGGTGAAGAAAATTCATCAAACATAAAACCATTGACATAAATACAAAAACGCGTCACATAGAGTAAACGAGTAAAAAAGTTCGCCTATCGGCCCTATGCTGCTAACGTATGCTGCGGTTCTTCGGTCACATAGCTAGACGCGACCCAGAAAGTCTGGAGAAAATAATAATCACGGGCAGTGTGCCAGGACGAAGAAGCAAAGGCAGAGCTGCAGTGGATGACCAGGTGAAAACAACCTCACGGCCGACCCTATAGGAGCTGTGGAGAGGGCGCAGAGCCGTAAAGAGTGGAGACACTTTGTCAATGGAATGGCTGGGAGTACCAATGATCACGACCCTCAGAACTGAGGAACGACAGAGAAGAAGAAGATAGAGTAAACTATTTAAAAAGTTGTGAAACGAAATTGTATCCACCCATAGTTACTAAGTTTGTTAGTCATTCAACGATCGTGCATATGCTACCAAAAATATAGGAAATTATTCATTTTGATACATAAAAAGTTTGAATTTTAACGTTAACAATCAACATTAGTTTTTGGTGGATCCCAATCAGATTATTTCCTTAAATTCCGTATAATTTCGACCCATTAGTTTCTTTTTACTAGATTTTGTTGAATGCAAAAATAATGTTAACTCGCGTATATTAAATTTTTAAAACGTATTCCTATCAGTGCAACCCTGTAAATAAGTATAATATATAAATATATCAAATAAAAAAACATAAATAAAAATTAAATCTTACATTCATGTGTTTTTAAAAAAAATATGAGTAAGAGTATAGAATCTGAATATAAGAAATAAAAAAATAAGGAATACATGTTAAGCTAAAAAATATTAAATTATTATGAAAATAAAACTTTGTTATGTTATCATGTTATCAGTGCTACGCAATTTTATTATTTTACAAAAACACAACTTTAGTTTCGGGAGAGCACTCCTCCCATCGACGGGTGATATAAAACTAATATAATAAACACAGAATATTGTTCACAATGTCATCGAATCTAAACAAAAAATAAACAGATTAATCAGTGAAACTTAGAGTAGGGTGACACTGATAACAAAGTTTTATTTTCATAATAATTTATAATGAAGTGTTACGAAGTGAATGCTGATACAATTAAAAATATTAAAAAAAAAAATTAAAGTTGATAATTAAATTAAGAAAAAATACGAGAGCAAATTAAAAGTTTATCGGGAAAAGAAAACAATGACATTTTTATTTTTGACCTAGTTTATAAATGAATTATTAGTAGAAGAGAGGCTTAAATTATCATTTTCCGTTCTACTTGCAACGTTTTTATGGGTCGTTTTTCTTTTTGCCGACGTTTTGTACAGCGTTACAGTACCCATCATCTGGCTCGAGGTAGTTTGTATGTCACGGTTTAAATATACGGAAAAACATATTCCACAAAAACTTGAGATAAGTGCTAATCGTTCCGGTAAATTTATATAAATTAATATAAATAGAAAAACAATTTGTCATCAGACCTTCCGACATTATTGTTCATGGAAAATAAAATAAAAAGAAAGAAAAGAAACGAACGAACTCCAACATAAAATGTTACTATTTTAAACATTATAATTATAAATCATTGTGAATTTTTTTTACTCCAAACCAATTTCCCAGCAATTTTTATTTTACTTTAAGGGGCCTAATTTTAGTAGTAAATTTCAACTCAGAACTCCCAGGATTGCGAAAAAACAGATGTAACAATTTTAAAGAAACCCATAATAATACGGGGGCTTCCGTTAATTCTTTTTTTATTAATGAAATAGAAACAGCCTGTATAAAGTTTAAAGTACATTAATGTTTCCATCCCACGGGGTGTTGAACTGAGAGAACTTTATTGATTTCAAAAGAAACCGGTATAAAGATATTAGACACAATAACAAAGGTATCCAAGAAATTTTCAATTTATAGTACCTAGTACCTTATGTGGTTTTCCTTTAACGTTTGTTATTTTATGACAGGAAGATTTTCCATTCAGAAAAAAATTGATACACCTGTGTTAATGAGACGCGAAATTACATAAATACGTGCGAAATCGAGTTCAACCCCTTTTACCACTTAAAGAAAACAATTTGTAGTGCGATTTGATTCCCAGAGAGATCCCAAAACCAAGTGTAATTATTTTTATGCCTGGGTCTTTTATGCTGTAATTGACCACTGTATTTAGATCTTCTAGCCTTTTGTGGTGTAAGAAATTAAATAAATTATAAAAACTAATTCTTTATTTTAAATGCAAATAAATGAATTAATTACTAATGCCTATTAGTAAATAAACATTTGAAATGTGGATCGACAGTAGAATATTAATAATATCTTGGATCGATATGATAAACAACAATGAAGTATTACGTAGAGCCAATACGAATAGGGAACTATTCATTACCATTGAAATCCGTAAGATTTCATATTTTGGCCATGTGTTGAGGGATGATAAATATGCCATAATTCAGCTTGTCATGAACGGGAAGATCGAGGGACGTAAAGAGGTCAGAAGTAAACGGCTTTCCTGGCTTCGAAACATCCGAACAAGGACCAGGATTAGAACTGTGGAGGAGCTGTTTTGCATTGCTCGAGATAGGGAAGCTTTCCTATAGGGAAGGGGGACCCGACATGAACATGACACATGAACAAAAAGAAGACATTTTATCTGATTCCACTTTCTGTGATTTCCTTACTTTATCATTTATCATATTAATAGTTATAAACGATTAAGTATGAAGCATGAACTAAAATTATTTTAATGATGAATTAAAAAAATACTTGGTACACTTCCACTTATTTATTTTGACCAATTAGCGATTTCACTCTCTAATGGGCATCTTCAGACTGGTCTGTACCAAGTTTTTTTTAAATTAATAACTTATATGTAAATAAAAGTTATTACAGCATTACAATGGAATTCCATCAAGAATTGTCAATAAATAATTTAAATGAAATAAAATTATTTTGTTTTCATTTATTTTATGTACTAATACAAGTAATATAATCCCACTAACCAAACATAATTAAAATCGCTAAGTATAATTCTTTAGGTGACCAGCTAACACCAGTTTAGTTTTAAGTTTGTTATAATATATTGCTTCAATGCGTTCATATGCGTTCATAAATGCATTCAGAAATGAAGTCGACGAAGAAACAGCGGTATGGCATCATATTTACATCTCTTTTTAGTTCTAAGTTATGGTAAGTGATGGTTTTTCCAGTAAAAGCATCGTTAATTTTTGATCAAGAGTATTCTTATGTATGAATGGTGTCGCTCATTAAAATATTTACGAGTGTATTATATGCAAAATGTATGAATCAATCACCTCTCTTTTTTGTTGTATTTCTGTGGACGCTTCCACTTCACATTTGGAGCCTTTAAAAGTTCAATCTAACGGTTTAAATTAACTTCTAAAGGAAATACATCTTCGATAACTATGATTTGTTTACCATAGATATTAGAGATAAAACCTATGGACAACCAACACAATAGATTTAATTTTGTAAATCCGGTTTACCTCGGGGCGAAGACCATTCATCATTAATCATTCATTACTTAAGATTTGATTCGTACAAATTAAAGCTAATTTTATTTCCATTACTTATTTTACGAAATGAATATTTTACGAAATAAATATTATTTAATGAAGTTAATGTGTTTTTTAATGAAATCCATGATTCTTTCATAATATTACCATTATAATGATTATTTTCACCTATCTCCTATGATTACAAAATAGAAAATATTATTTTAGATGTAGTCAAGTATATTAAGGACCTCGGAGTTATCATGGACTGTAAACTTACCTTTAATGAACATATTGATTTTATGATTCACAAGTCACTAAAACTCTTCAGTTTTGTTAGCAGGACATCCAGTGACTTTACTTATATGTTCACAATTAAAACACTATATTGCTCACTTGTTCGTCCTCTTTTAGAATATGCCTTCGTGATTTGGTATCCCTTCTATGTAGGCCGGATAAATCATACCGAATCGGTGCAACATCGTTTGCTAAGAAAAGTAGCATGGATGATTGGCCTCGATAGGGAAGACTACACTTACGGAGAAATGGAGTCAATGTTAAAAATCTCAAGTCTACAAAAACGTAGAAATAACATCGACTCCATATTTATGTTAATTTACTGAATGACTTAATTGATGTACCATTGTTATTGGAACAAGTGGCGTTCAATGTTCCAATCCGCCGGTTGCGAAATAATAATGTGCTGTTCCTCAATCAACACAGCACAAACTTTGTCTTGCATGCACCAATGTACCGATTGTGTCATATTGTAAACTCGAGACAAAATCTGGACTTTTTTGGTGTAAGTCTTTATAGATTTAAAAAATCACTAAGATAGACCGGATCTTGTCTTCAGGTAGTAATTTATATTTTTTTTGTCCTAGCTTTAATTTTATTTAGTTGTATTTTATTTGATTAGTACCTGTATTTATTATAAGAAATTGTATTTACCATTGTTAGAATGGACTGCAAAAGTCCGTAAATAAATAAATTAAAAATAAGTATATAAGATACGCCTTAGTTTACAGATTTGACAAGTTTTATATCGAGGCGTTTTTTTTGCTTAGTTAAGTAGTCTATTAACAAATAAAAATAAAGAAAAAAAAACACTGAAAATTCTCATTAAAAAATTAACACGACAATAGTTAAAAGTCATGATTTAATGTAAGTAAATAATTATACAAATCCGCTTACCAGCTTTTCTACGTCTACCGGTATCGAGACGTTCGGACACTTAATGTCCTGACAAGATATACAAAAGTCATGCTTGTCAATGTATCCTATAGGATATGTATAAATATATATATATTTACATATATATTCATTGCTTTCATTAGAGCACACATAAAAATATGTTTATGAGTGCTCCATTTCAAGATTCAAAATAAATAAATAATAAATAAATTAAAACACGTACTATGCTTTCATTTTTTATCATGAACTTAAAGATAAGTAAAACAGCATAAGTAAAAACTGCATTACCATATTTTAAATTATTTACTGCATTAGGATTTTGTTGCCTTTTGAATCATCAATTTTTTTTCATTCTAATAATGTAAGGGTTTAAAACAATAATATAAAGTCATTAGTTGGTACGTATTGCTTTGGGCGAGTTATGTCAGTAAGAAAATACGGTGAAATTATTTACAACTTTTAAGTGGTAAACTCTTAACCCTTGAGGTACAAAAAAACATGCATAGTCATAATAATGTTAATCTTCATTGCGAGTGTTATTGTGTTGTAAATGTACATATATATATACATATGCATGAATTTAATTGAATATAAATGGAAAAGGCGCGGGTGCGGTAACACCACAAATCAAAACTGACCATCTTTCTAGCAATAGCGCCATGGCCGCCATGTTGGTTGGTGCTATGGTGTACAATTATGTAATAAACAATGTATTTTATTTACAGCCTTGTGTCTTCTTGCCACTTTGTATGTAATCCTCTATCCGAGTTTAAGTATCCCAGGCGTGAATTTAACTATACGATATAAAATCATAAACTGTAAAGATATAAGCGCTAAGTTTTCTACGAAAACAAAGTATTACATAAGATGCGTTGTTGTGCCTAGAATTTCATCTTTCAACGCTGTCTTCGCTTTTCCGTGTAGATACAACGCATGAACTCCTAGAGCCTTATTTTATTTATTTTATTTTATTTTATAAACATAAACGGCAAATCTGCATTTTACAAACATTTATAATATTAACATATTTAGCTTAATATTTTTTTTTTTTAAAAACATGAATTTCCTTATACCTAAGATTTATTTTAAAAAATCAAACTAAAAATTTTACAAGATTTAAATTTTAAAAAATAACCTAAAAATTATACAGCATATTCGGTAGAAAGTTTAAATAATAAAACATTCTACAGTAAAACAACAAGAAAATCATAAGTACTGTTTCACACAGCTAGACAAAGTGAACAAAAAACTGTATATATATATATATTATGAAATGCATAAATAAATAAATGTAATTACCATTCACCATCTACGAAAAAGTTCAAAAGGTTTGTTCTATAGGAACAATACCCTACACTAAATATATCAGATACGTGGGAATAACTATTGCCGAGTTTATGAAGTCTATTTAATACGGCATTACAAGTATACACTGTCCGTGAATTGTTGCTACAAGACGGAAGTGCTGGAAATATGTTACATCTTGTCACCCACTTGACAATAGTCGATTGGGCATGCTTTGTCATAATGCTATTCTTGGAAACCCTCCGAAAATTTAATTACAAAGACATATTAGAAAGTGGCAACACTAACAAATCCGGATTTTCTATGTCTCCCCTGGTCTCCTGCCACACGTAAACCTTTATTGTTTCTTGTCAGACTTCTTCCGTTAAATATTTTGTGTATGAAATATTATAAAAAAAATTAAAGGAAATGTTTTACTAAGACACTGCAACACTGATAATTATTATTTGCCTTTGTTATAACACACATCTACATGTTATTAGAAATATTTCATATTCCTTTAATGGATTTTAAAAAAGTATAATATATATCTCAAATACGTATTTTGACATTGACGAGCGATAAAATAATTTTGAAATCATGTTTCTAGTGAAACTTCATTTGATAATGGATAAAAAATAAGTACAGTTATATTTGTAGCACATTTGTTGATACGTCATCATCATAACATTGATCAGTGTTGTAAATTTTAAGTTAAAATACAACAAAAATACCTACTCGTCATTCAAACATGAACGTTAAGTGCTTTACAAAAAAGAAGTTTGATAGCTGAAGTTACGATGTCGCATTCAATTGTCAATGTCGAGTGCTTTGGGGCACTCGAGATAAAGCCGATTTGTTTTCAATCAACTGCATTTGTATGGGTGGTTCAAAAATGTTGTCACTTGACGAATGAGTCCAGCATAAGGCCCCTGGGTTAGATTCCTGAAATCTTTGAAAATGTTTTTTTTTTAAATCACTCCAATATATCAAAGCCTCTGGACTACGCCCGAAACGAAAAGTTGCGTTTAAACATAAAAATTGGTTTACTAATTCATTTGTTTTAGTTTACATAATATATCGCTGCTTAAACTCAAAAGGGTCAATAATCTAAAACCACGAAATTTAATTTTATTTCAAAAATGATTGAAATCGGTCATATTTTACCACAAGAAAAACACTCCCATGGATTTTGCATTATAAATTACTCAAATCGCACAATAACCATTTTGCAATCATAGCAAAACCGTCATCTGTTTTATGTTTTTGTGTGATAGTACAAAAATGCATAATTGGATAGACCTTAGATAGCAACCTTAAAAACGTATCTTATGATATTAAAAACATGACTATGAAAAATAAGATTTAAAAAAAAAAACTTATGTTTAAAACATTCATCGACTCTCTTGAAAAAAGACAAATTTTAATTAGTGGCCCTTTTAAATTTAAGCAGCGATTTACTGTCTTTGGCCAGTATTTTTACGATTCATTAAAAACAGTCTTGCCTACACATATTAAAATAAAATGTAAATATTTAAAAAAATAAAACACATATTTTAAGCCTGACATTTATTGTAACAAAGACGTGAAACATTTTGAATGGAACGTGAAATTCCAGGCGTTTGCAGGGATAATGAGTAAGTTAAGTTATCACTTTACGCACTTTTGAATAGTCACCATTTTGCCATATTTTCATCACCTCTTCTATCTGTTGACTTTTGTGAAATTAAAAGATAAAAACCTTTGTTGATGTTGATGACAGTCATCAAGCTGAATTATTTCGCCTTCTTGGCAACGCCTGAAAATACTAAAAAAACCACTGTGGAGTTATATTTTTTATAACTGCCTAAGGGGTTTGATCCAGACTTTTATCTACAAATATTCAGACAATCGCAAAATCCTGTTTAATTATAAAGCTTTTGCAATCAGTTTTACCATTCAAAAAGTCTAAACAGATTAAGGTAATTGATTCTCAAAAAGAAAACGGAAAAGATCAAAAGATTAAACTTTTAATTAAGCTTACAGTAGTTAAATAGTATTTATTATTATTTAAGAATAAGTCTAAACAAATCAATACAGTGCTTTATGTATGCACTATACGAAGCAAATAAGGGAAATGTGATGGATCAAACAGGCAAATGCACCAGCCACTTCAATGCTAGGCGAACTTATCCGCACAAGACTTCCCTTTTCAGGATTTTTAGATGAGAGTAGCCATCGAGTTGAAAGTCCGGTTCAACCAATTACCCGGCTAAGTTAGAACGTCATAAAGTTAGTCAGTTAAACTTTCGTTTACTTCTCAATCTATTTTTATTTATGCTGAAGATGTTATTAGCAGCAAAATATTTATTACAGCCCATTACAAACTTCATATGTGTCTATTAAATTGTATATATCCTATTAAATTTCCCCAAGATTGAATGGAAACGTTAATTTTAATTCTTTGCGGCTAAGATGGATGTTTTCAAAGAAGAAAAAAAAGCATGCATTATATTTCGGAGAGAAAAAACAGAATGGCAGATACATAAATGAATAGAGAAATTGAGAACTCGAACTGTGTACTTCGAACCAATTACCAGTTAAAAGTTGTTCAATACTATGACTTTCATTTTCAGGATGAAAAATGAACTGTTTTCTTGATAAAATATGTTCTTCATCATCTCTGTACAACCAAATAGATACTTTTGACATCGACATTTGACTAGACTCTGCAACATCGTTTAAAAATAATATTCTGAAATTAATTTCAATTTCAAACTTATCCTCATTTATATTTGTTTTATTTATTTATTTTATTAGGTTAACAAACAGAATGTACACATGTATATTAGTGTAAGACACTCATGCATACACCGAAAAAATTGTTTACACTTAATACAATAATTTAAATTATGTTCAATATAATAAATGTAAAAAAAACGAAATGAAAAAATATGTATATAATAATAAAGTTAAATATCTGCGTCTCTTAAAATTTCTATAATTGCTTACCTAAATTTACATACATTGTCACAAAAAATGTTTTATGATACTCTCTCACTCGCATACATACATATATACCCTCCCACTCACCCACCCTCTCTCACTCACACATACGCACATACATCCTGTTTTAACACACCTAGTAAAAAAATTAGGCTCTAATTGAAAGACAACTAAAATGTCATTTTTACCTAAGCATTATTCTCTCTAACTGCTGTTTTGATATATTTGTTATGTTGTATTCTGTTGTATTCATAAAATATATGAAATAAATTTTTAAAAAACCCTTTCCCTATCTAATGGTGCATAGGGCACTGCATTGGTACACCAATCGCAGCGTGTCTTGATCATTTTTGTTACATGAAAGTAACATTATCAGTCTTACGTTTCAGGTTCCAGTCCAGGGACTACGAAATATTCTAGTGTAAAAATACCTTTTGAAATACGTATTTCGTGTCATCCATGTTGGGAATTGAACCTAAAACCTTTTGCATCGTTGGCAAATGCGCTGACTACTACACCACGAGACCGACAATATTAGAAAGAATTAAATATAATAAGGATTTCCACAAGTACGGGACACGATTTAAGGCTTTCTTTTAGGAGACTGGCAGACTGGCACAAACATAAATGCCAAGCTTTTTACAAAAAGGGAGTTTGACAGCTGAAGTTACGATGTCGCATTCAATTGTCAATGTCGAGTGCTTTGGGGCACTCGAGATAAAGTCGATTGGTTTTCAATCGACTGCATTCGTATGGGTGGTTCAAGAATGCTGTCACTCGCCGAATTACCGAAGTCGCATACGATTCAAAAGACGAATGAGTACAGCATAAGGCTCCAGGAAACAAGATTTTGTGACTGCGATTTTCAAAATATCATAACTTTTGAACTTAATACGATAATTTTAACCTCTAAAGAACTTTTAATGTAAATATAAAAATAGCGACTACTGATGTTTTATGCATTAAAAAAAGAGGACTTCAGATTTTTATTTCAACTTAAAAAAGCATTTTTATGACAAAAGTGGACTTATTCTTATTCACGTATAAAATAACTATAAAACGGTAAAAAGCGAAATCTCATGTTTTTTCCTTTAAGGTACAAATATGTATTTTAATTCAATTATTTGGTTATGTACGTTAATAGTACTTGATCCTGCCTATTCGCATCTCTAAATTATAAGTTTTAATGTTCATCTTCTAATAGGTTTCTCGGTTTATTCTCATTTTAAGCTTTAATTTTTAATGGTAATGTAATGGCTGCTATAAAAACGAATGCGATGCATGTTATCGCAGTTAAAGGCTTTAACACTGTTGAATTGATCAGCGGAGATTGGAACAAATTGATAATATCAAAGTTTTTTAATGCGTCATGAAAAGGTTCTTCTGAGGAACATATTATGTAGTAATGAACATGGTATATGGTTTAATATGTACTTTATTTTATTATGTAAATTATGTAACAATACAAAATAACAGTCATTTATTCTTGTGAGAATGTTTTTGAAAACAGTAGGTATATATTTATAAACACAAACATATTGTTACTAGGCAATAAAAAATGGCGACATTGCGCATTGGTTGTTGCAGTCGCATCCAAAAAAGATTAGATTTTTAGTATCTATTTTTTATCATATTTGATTACCGTTTTTTGAATAATTAAATTTAGAGCGTTTTGCATAAAAAAAATGTTATATTATTAAGTTGACATTAAATAAAAGTCATTTATGGATCAAAATATATGTAAATCCGTATTGCGTATGCGTGTATAATGGTATGTCAGGGTGTCTATGGTGTATAAATATTTTTTATTAATGGTATACTGCAAATGTCATCACTGTTAGTTTATTTTATTACTTCGTGTTTATTGTGGTTCGTAAATGAAAATGTATAAAAAAGACTTAATTTTTCAATTAATGTGACAAAAATCTTTATATTCTGTATGCATTTCACATAAATTAGTTAGTTTTTTAAATGATATGAAATTATATGGGCCAAACGGGTTACATATAAAAAGTTAGCCGAACCATTATCATCCCTCTATGTTCGCTACCTAGTTGGAGCGTATGGCGTTCGTAAAGAGCTTCCAGAACTCTCTGGTGGCTAGCACCTGTGGAGCCTCCCAAGTCAAGTGGACGTCCGGGACGGTGAGATCTTGATGCCATGGAAAATAGGCGAGGAGGCATTTGCAAAATTATATGGACCAACCAAACGTATCGCATCACCGGTAGTTGCTGCGTCCGTTTATTATAGTTTTATTCATTGCAAAGTCTAACCACCATAGACATGAAGTTCTTCTTAGACACCTATTCTGAAAACTTAGTATTTTGCTGTTTTGGACCGTAATCAGGTGCCACGATTCGCATCCGGAAACGAGAATAGGCGATATTATTTTCAGACGTTATATAACATCGGGTTCTTGGAACAAGTTGGTGACTTCAAATTTTCAAAAAACTAAAATTTAAATAAAAACATTTTATGTTTTAAAAATACAAATTTTTTTATTTTCTAATATTCAACTTGCTGTTTTATTTTAATTGTTGATTTGGGGTGAGCGTTTAACTTAAAACCTGCAATATCTCAAAACTAGTAAATGTTAGTTACCATTTTGTTCCAGAAACCCGATAAGTGATAAGTGGCATTTGCTTATTACTTAACAATAAACTTAATTTTTATCAATACAATTTATCTGAAAAATTAAGGCAATAAAATACAGAATAAAAATCAAATAGACTTTCACAACTTTACCGAAATTAATGGTAAGAATGAAAATTATTGTGTCCTCCAACATATCCATCAGAGCAGTTGTTCCAGTATATTGTAAAGGTTCTGGACGTAAGACTATTTTACCTAAAAGCAACATTGACATGCTTCTGGTCGAACAATAGGCAAAGGTCTCAGCAAAATTTTCGTACGCGGTATTTCTAGAATATAAATTATGTAATATCCAAAACATACACGTCTTTTGCTCGAAGGTAACTTTCTTTATCTGTAGAGTTAAATTAATTTTTTTAGTTTTTTTAAAAAATAATATTTTCGTTTTTGTGATTTACCCAAATATTTCATTTTGAGGGCCATTTTAAACGAGTTGAAAATAACTCACTATTAGAAAATGGGAACCAAGTTGGGGTAGAGTGGGATTTGAACCACAGACCTTTGAACCGTGAGTCCGAGACACTAGCCACGGGACCACAACCCGATTCATGAGATTCATGAGAAACTCGATTTTGAAAGAGCGCATTAAGCTCTCAAGGACAAAATCAATTTTCAATAGAATGATTCAGGACTGGATAATCCTTACGGGGAGGGCTTTCACTTGAAAACTCTTTTATGAATTTTCAATGATTTAAATTGGTGATGCAGTTATTTCATGCCAACCAAATCTAGTTATTTTTATATAAATGTGCTTCTTCTTCCGCAGTCGGGTGGCTCATGTCTGAGGGTCGTGAACTCCAATGGTTGAAACAAGCACTAAACTTCTCCACGCCTGTCAATCCACAGCTTCAATTCAACCCAATTCAATTGATGTTAGTAAATATTAGTAAATATCCACTTACTAAAACTAAACGGTATTATTATAATATTGACTAACATTTAGGAAATAAGTTAATTATTTTAAAATAAATAAATCCAACGTTTTCAAGATTTAAGTAAGTATAAATATTTTCAGAAACAGAAAACCTTTTTGTATAGAGAGTAAGATTTCGACTCCCTTCTAGTAATAGAATTACTATTAAAATACTTTAGAAGCTGACAAAAAATCTTTTATATCTTAATTTTTTTTGGTATTAATATGTATCTACTTAATTTTAAACCAAACAATTCAGAGTACGTGGAAATAATTATTTCAATAAATATAATGGAAATTAATCAAAACTTTTTGTTAAATTGATTATACTCTTTTGTGGACTTTTTATGGCTTGTTCTTCGTAACCTTGCGATAATTGAGAACATAAACATGACCCTATAGAATTCTAATTAAATCATTATTTGCGTACTTTTCAAAACGGGCTTAGGATATCTTTATTATTGATTTTTATTGAGGGAGCACTTAAATAAAATGCATTTGCGAAAAATATTGACGTGACCAGTACGACCTCTAAAATATAATAATGATTAGGTATTATAACGTTACATTATTTGCTTCATATTATTAATCTAAAACTGATATGGCTGAGTATTTATGAAATATTTACGACCCTCGATTAAATTAATTATTTTGAGGACTGATATTTTATAGTGCCTTTTTTAACATCGATTAAATCACTAACTAATTAGTGAATAATTTAGGCATTTTATGAATCGTAATCTTTCTTTTTTTTTAAAAACTGTCTTAAAATACCTTTAATTAAGTTTATTTTGTTAAAGACAAGATGGCTGCCATTTTAAAAATATCTTTTAGGCACTTTTATTTAAAATTATTTTTTATGTAGGTATGCTGCAGCTTCATTTGGAATATTTTCAAAAATATGTACTCAATTATTAATCTCTAGGGTGAAGAATACAGTTTCGTATGTGAAATAGAACCAGTACCATTGATGAGTGTTTTCGATAGCTGCTCTCAGGTAAAAATCTGGATAAAGAAATCGAGTGCAAAATAGAGTGAAAAAAGTATGCCTCGTTGAAAAAAAGTTGGCGCGTTCGCCTACCATGCTTGAGGTCCTGAGTTGGATTCCTGACAGGATGGAAATGAAGTATTGATTTTTAAGTTTGTTTAAACTGCAATATTTCATAATTTCTGGACTGGGACCTAAGCGTAAGACTGATCAACTTACCTCTATGTAACGGATGATAGAAATAAGCTTAATCTGATTTACCAATGCAGTGCTCTGTGCACCACTAGGTGCAGAAAGGGAGATAATAATCATGAATACTTTTAATTTTATATAAATAAAAATAAAAAATTATTACCATATGGGTGCTTACGTTACAGTCATATAACAAGAATTTGTAAGAAATGTGTTAATTTCAACAGTGTGTGTCAAATTGATTATTTTATTTAAAACTTTTTAATCAAATATGCATTTTACTATAATTAATTATTTTTTGACAAGATATACAGGTAAATAAAATTATTATGTTTATCGTATAATGAATCATATGAGAGACATGTTAATTTTACTCATTTTGTGTCAGTTATTTTACATTCTTACAAATTTTAATAAATTGGATATTTGAAAAATTATTACTTTATAAAGAAATGTTACTTTTTTTTCCTGACCGGTTTCGAAGCTACACAAGCTTCTACATCAAGGCATATACATAATATAAATTAAAGTGAAAATAAAAGTATTAAAATTAGAAAATAAATTGTGACGAATAATTCTAGATAGGTACTTCGTCAAAAAAAATTTTTTCTTTGCTTTGCGCGGGCAACCCCGTTGATCTATGAAACGAAAGCGGTAAGCGTGTTTTCTATGGAAAACGCAACCAACATGGCGAACAACTGAGCGAGACGTGAGATCCGAGGGATCCAAAATCCGATGAGTAGAATAATTACAACATAGTCTCAATCATTGATTACTAGTCTTGCGTCCATATACTAATTATCTGAATTTGACAGGATCCCTTGTGTCTATATGTTTATAATGTTATTTTTAATATGTTCTCACTGACCACGTGCAAACAGTATCCACCAGTGTCGAACCGCTACAGATTTGAATATCTAAAAGCACTCTTAGACCATGACACTGAGCAAAAATAAGATCAAGTCAGGGACACAATTTTCATCGGTTTATCAGCCTTTTGACTTCTTTTCTCGGAAGCGGTAGTACCAAGAGGAGCTGATGATGCAGAGTACTGCAGTTTATCTCCGAATTGTTTTCTTATGAAAGTTTCGGTCTTGCGTTTTCAAGTAAATGCATGGAGATATGTCACAGCCAACACAAAGTATTATTCGCAACAAGCGGAGTCATTCTTTAGCCCGTGGATTGTTAGGAGGAATCCAGTTTCGTCTTAGCCCATCGCCAGTGTGAAATTGGATGACGTGTTGAAAATGATTTAACAAATCGGATTGTAGTATTTTTCACGTGTATCTTAAAAATATAGAATGTATCTAATGGTTTTGTAAATTGATTTGAGAAATCGTTTTGTAGTAATTTTTACCTGTATTGTAAAAATATAAAATTTTTCTAATGGTTTTGTAAATTGATTTGAGAAAACGCTGTGTAGTATTTTTACTTGTATTGTAAAAATACACAAATGCTTCTAAATAGTATTGTAGATTTAAGAAATATTTTTTGTTCGAAATCATACCTACATTCAGCATATATTATTCGAATTAGAAGTAAATATTATATTAAAATGTTTTGATTTAAAATCAAGGATGGTCTTGTGTCGGAACCTATACATTTATTATATTGTTTGTAAAGATAGCAACAGCCGGACGTTATAGTTAAGTTAGATCTTATAAGGAAACATTTATTTGAGCACAGTTTTATAAAGTTTTCTCGCGTGTATTATCTTAGTAGAGAATGTATTATGATTTTACAAATTTTAAAATACCACTACGATATTTTTGTCTCAATCGGAGTCTATGTTTTATGAAGATTAAAATTAACAAATGTTGAATTTGAAAAATGTGTTTTTATTCGAGGATTTGTGTGGTGCATAGGTCATGTGAGATGGAGGGAATTCGCTTTGGTAGAAGGTTTTAATGGTCTCATGCTTTGCTCGGCTTATCTGGTCGGTGGATGGAAAAGTTCAGGTGGGTGCTTCACCCCCGGAATTTCTCCATCTTAAAATCTTCAAAATTAAAAAAAGGGTAAATAATAACTCAAAAAATAAAAAATGTATTTAATACTCTGCACTCCTGTCTAGTTTTACTAAAAAAATATCGAACCTTCCCCCCCCCCCTCACCGCAAACCTCCTACCTTTACAAAAACAAAGCACTACATGACAAAAAGACTCTCCATATGTATAGATTTAATATTTAGTAGGCACTGTTTAATGAAAATATGATGATATTCATAAGAAAAAATACCTCAACAAGGTAGCATGTATAGTTTCGAAACCGGTAGGTAAAAATAATACAAATGGGAGGGTTAAAATGACGTCGATTTGTTTTCGTTTTAAAATAATTAATAATAACAGAAACATAGGTTTCAAACTGCGGTAAAGCGGGTTATCACAATATTTATGATAATATATCTGTAGTGGAAAGCTAGAATATTCTAGATGCATAAAGGACATAACCGAGGATGGAGGATGTGATATTACGTAAAGCAAAGATGGCGTGGCGTAAGCTTCCTACTATTACGGCCTTTTATTGCCTGGTTAAGGACTTAAGGAGGCAGTTTACATAAAAACTCCAACATTGAACACGATTTCAGTCACTATGATTACATTCCTTGTGGCATAACCAACAGGTTAACGGTGTTGAACATTCCGGGTTTTCCTTACAAATATTATCATAAACGCGCTTTTTTCGTGTTTTAAAAAATATTTTTTCATTGTTTAATAAAGCCAACACAGTCATACAAAATTGAACATAAAAACACCATAAAATAACAAGACCAATCATGGGTTCCATATAGGAACAGCAATATACATGTAAATGCTTAAGCCGTGAAATCCTGTCTTTTGTCTACAAACATTTATAAACCTAGTGATCCTAAAAGAGTTATAAAATATAGAAAATTGTTTTCTGGCTTTGCCTAGTATGTGAAATTATTCAATTGGGTGAATCTCTTCACAACAATAAAGATTTCAGCCATTTAACTTCACTAAAACAAACAAATATTTAAAAATTAAAGAAATAAAATGGCATGATAATGTAATAGATTATGCGTCGCGTCGCGTCGCCGGGAATGGTATTCTGAATGGAATTGCGCGCGAAGAGATTGCTCTGTTAGCGTTTATTTAGTATGTAAATACGCGCGCTTTTGCGTTCAGAATACCATCTCAGATCCTCGTTGAGATATATAACAAAAAAAAAATTACCCTAATTACACTTTCGAGTCCTTTGGGACGAAGAATTGGGTTGCGCAATTCAAAATATTGCTTAAAAGATTTTATTATAAATTTATATTTTTGAAATGATTACCGAAAATGACGATTATTTCCAAATATACCATTCCAAATCTGGCGGGGCATGATATTTGTCTGCATATATATTCCATTTTCAATAACAATTATGTAAATATTATTACATAATCAATTTATTTGAAACCCCAAAGAGCTTTTCACGTTTTTTCAACATAGTAAAGGTAGGATTACATTGTTTTCGCGTGTTGTAGAGTGGTGTGTTGGAGAGCCATTTGGTGCGTATCTATTCTATAGATATTGTATGGTCAGAATTACGTTGCTTTCGAGTGTTGTTTCGTAGCGCTTCGGCAGCACACCACTCCACAACACTCGAGAACAACATTATCCTACCTTTATAAGAATCATCAATGATAAAAATACAAAAACAAAATTAAGAATTTACGAGCATACATGAATGATAAACCATTTTTTTTATATGAGTAACAAAAGATACAAAAAGGAATACATGAGTATAAAATAAATACACGAGTTACGAAAATTTATTTTCTTTACATGAGTAACAAAAAATATAAAAATAAAGTTAAGAAAATCTATCCACGAGTACAAAACATGAGTAAATAAAAAAAATACAACTGTCATTTTAACGAATATATTCGTAAATTGACAGATTTTGTTATTTACATTCGTAAATAACAAAATCTGATTTTACAAATGAAATAAAGTAAGTACATATAATATGAAGTATATATTAGGTATTGATTCAATATGATTAGTCGTGTTTGATTAACAACTTTTGTATCTTAGTACTATTTTTATTTTATAATGATACAAATAAGTATTTTATCAAATACTGTAATCAATTCAAAACAGCTCAAAAAACTTGTTGAGTAGGTACCAACCTTCGCTTATTAATATCAGTATTATTTAATTAAAATATTATGTGGGTAGCTTAAAGTTCTTTTTATTCAGCTTATAATATTGTATCCCTCTATACTAGTGGGTCCATCTCGCATTCTTTTTAAATTGCTATTATAACCGAAATAACGAACGTGAGGCCATATAAGGCCGTTTTTTGCCTATCTGTCTATGGGCCGCGGTCGTTTGACCAAAATGGTTTCTATTTCGATTATGGAAATTTTACAACCCAGAACATGTAACTAATTTCGGAATTAAGTTTTTCGTATCAATAAATTACGAATGTAAAATTGGTTTTTTATTTCGATTAAAATAGAGCTTATGCGCTTACTTACTGTGTTTTATATATATTATTTTAGAAACACAAATCAGTATCTCCAAACTTGAAAACATTCAAAGCTTAACAGTAAAACTCTTCAAGTAACTAAATAAAATAACGTGTATTTCCACCTACCAACCACAAATATTATATGTCATAAATAATTACTAAACCATAACTGATTTAATAGGTCATTATTATTATTATTTAATAATTAAATGTGTAGGCCCTTACAAAGTAACAGTTGCGTTCTGAAACCATTTTGAAACAAAGTTACATAAATTTACTTAAAACATAAAAGTTAACAAATATTGATCGGAATATTATCTAATTACTTATCAATTAGTTATGTTGAATACCTTTTAAATACAATATCTCTTATATACTTGGCTATTTAAAAATTCCCATATATGTATTTTATTTCATAAAAATACTTTAATATTTTCCCTAGAGACAAATCTTTTCTTTTTAAAAATTTATCTTTATTATCTAACAACATAAAAAAACAAATACAAAGTTTGCAAAATTTACCATTATATTTACATTTTTCAATATATTTGTGGATGATGCCACATTACTGGCCTATTTAACTTTTTTCATTTATTTTATATAAACTGCATAAATTGCCTTTAACATAATACAATAAACACACAATTTAAAAATTAAAATTGCGTACCAATAACAATAGTAAGCAAATAAATGCATGTAAGTTATTCAAAATATTTTTTAAATATTTTCAAACAGAGGTTATTCTCAAAATTATATTGCGATTAAAAAAATTTGATCAAACACGATTTATAACTAGCAAGTCCAGAACCAAATATATTGAACTTTTCCTCATACCCATTACTACATCTATTGAGTCTGGAGATAACATACAACTTGTGATTATTGGTTCTGGAACTCGCAAAATAACAAGGAGATCTATGGCGGGTACATCGACTAGGTTCATGGATACATTGGAACAAAAATGAATTAATTGCTTTATGAAGAAAAAAAAAGAAAAAAAACAAAACGCATGATTAACTAAGATTTTTCGCCGAGAGAGTGATCTAAATGTAAATCTACAGCTTAAAGGTGTCAATATTGAAAGAATGAAACAGTTCAGGTATTTAAGCAGTATCATCACTGAAAATCTAGACTCTGACATTGAGATAAAATGCAGAATAGAAGCAGCCCGAACAGGATTTAACAAAATAAAAAATCTTATTTTTGACAACAATATAAGCCCTAAGCTGAGACAACGAATGGTCAAATGTTATATATGGTTTGTTTTACTATACAGTGTAAAGGCGTGGACTCTTAAAGTTAATATTATAAACCACCTTGAAGCATTTGCAATGTGGATCCACCGTAGAATGTTAAGAATATCTTGGACCGATATGTTTTCTTCGGCAAACTTAAATACATTTCGCCACCTATCCGGTACCCCCGCCACCCTCATCATGTGCACACTTGTATCATTTAGCACATCTTGCTCTTCATACATTTTTTAAAATTTGGTTTGAGTTTTAGATTCGATTCAATTTATATTCGTTTACACATAAAAATCGATTTGTGTAACAATTTTGAAAAAATTAGATATTAATGTTATCGGGTGCAGTAAGGTCAATTCTATGTTCTGCTAAAAACAGCCAGACTGCTTTCATACAAAAAATTGTTTTAATCACCTTCTGAAAATGGTATCAATCACAAAAACGGTATTTCTCAATTTGCAGAAAACACCCACAGCACCAGAAAATCTTAACAAATTCAAAAATTATGAAAACGGGTCAAATACATAATTAAATTTTTGTTTGTAATGTAAAAAAAAACTAATATATTCCTTGTTTATCATTTGTTAAAGTCAAAAACATTCCAACTGTTGTGGAGATTTGTTTATTCACTATTTTCACAAAGGTCCTATTATATCAGTTTCACTTTTCTATGGCTGGCTGCTTTCTGCATAACTACGTTCAATTGTGTCCTAATCATTATTGAGAAAGATCGGTTCAATGTGATATAACTCTAAATATATCAAAATTCACGTTAAATATACTGAAAAATAAAATGTAAAAATTAATATAACCGCTATTATACCATGAAGCACGAAAAACAATGTGTGGAGCAATTACTTAAAGAGATGCAACTTGACATATAGGTATCTAAATTATATCACTTTGCACCAAACTATCTCTGAAACTATTGCAGATAGAAGAACGTGAGTTAGACTTAAAATTGCTTTTTTTTCGATAATTTCTATGTAAAAATTACAACAAGGGCACAACTCGACTTAAATCATTTATCACAGGAGGCACACAGATTAAAACCGGCAACATATCTTATCTAGCGTAAGTTACACGATCAGAACACCATAAAATACTAAATTAATTTATGCCATAACAATGATAATTACAGAACAGCTCTAGTTTCTGACTAAATACAAACCTATCTTATTATTTCATTAATTCTCACCACTTAGCCTATTCGTAAGGCTGCTTGTAAAAATAAATTATTAATGAATGGGAAGGCTCAAGTCTAGCATCAGAGCTGCCGGGAACTCGCTTAACTAGTTTTCGAAACGCTCCTGAAGTTCAAGTTTATTATAAAAATAATGTAGAAACGGTAATTTTGTAAACCGCTACTTCGGCAACTCATCTTCGTAGTGTCAGAGGTTACCACTGCGTGTGAACTAGGCGCCACTGCTGTTTCATATTAATTTTAATAATAATATGTACGTGTATTGTTGTGCTTGTAGTGTTAATTGATGAATTAATTTATTAAAATCCGTGATTTTTTTTCATAATGACGTCCCATTTGCAACAACTAGGCGGTCCCTGTGGTTGCAATGACTAATTTGCTCACTTCACACACGGGATTCTGGGTTCGATTCCCGGTGAGATAACGAAATAACAATGTGATTTTTCTCAGGCGTCTTAGCTAATTGTGGTGCAAAAATTTATTTTATTTATTTTATTGTTCATTCTTTATATTTAACATTGTAAATTTATATGTGTTTCCATTAATATTATTTGACAAAATTACTTTGCTTGAGTAATATATGAGTTTAATTAAAAAAAATATTCAACGTTTTACGTAGTTTAACTTTACCGTAACATAATTTTAATTTCACGAATTCATGATTTATATTGTAGAATGAGTTTTAAAATAAAATATTAGTCTGTGAATTTATAATGCACTAACGAAAGCTTTGGCAAAATATTTATTTTACGTAAAAATACAAAAATCTGTTGTGTGCTCATGAACAGATTTTAAAAATTAAATCTTTCAATACATAATTTATTTAGTAAAATATTTCAATTTTACCATCGAGTCGACTTTTGCAAAATAGTCCACGGTAGGTTCTGGAGAGCAATGTGTAAATGTTTAGCATTTTGAATCATCTCTCAATCCTCAGATAAGTTTGAAAACTTTAGTCAGGATAACTTAAATTGAGAATTAGTTCAATTATACCATTATCCAACTCCTACTTTTCACGTGCCAGTACACCTAATGTAATAATTAACATTGATAGAATCCGCCCAGTATTATAGTCGAATTATTTTCAGGGACATGTTATTTTGGGATTCTGTGTTTTGTTATTCATTTTAAAACCAATAATCACATAGGTAACATCTGACTCAATATAGCAATGTCATATACTCGTTTAACAAAAAATGTTAAGAGAATCGTAATTTCAGACTAAGAAACCCATTATTTTTGTCATCAACCCATTGTGTACAAATAATTTACTAATTTTCAGAAGTTTTTTCTTAACACGTATACTTAATTTTGGAAGTTAATTTTTCAGGTCTATACATGATCAATTCTTATTAATCAATAATCGATGCACATTAATTGAACAAAGAAACAATTGTTTTATACAACTTTCAAAATCATCAAATCAGTCTTTAGGAAATCAAATCATATCCTAACTTGTTTTATACATAATGTATGTACTTAGTTGCGACTAGAAACATATTGAATGAATTTCTTTCTAGATTGATCTGAAGCATATCCATTTTATCATAACCATGAGTACATATTGACATATTTATTTCATTTATTTATTTAATTATTAGATGGTCAAAATAAAAGAACAAAAATGTAAAGAAAAATTCAATTCAAAATAATTATTAAAATTAAATAAACATGTGAGGGTTTTTAATATTTTGTGGATTTTTTTATAAATCTCTCTTTTGCTCTACTCAATCTGAGACCATTAGAAAAAACATGAAAAAAGAGTTTTAGAACTTGATCAAATAATACGTGGTATCAAACAGTATGTGTAATTTATTTTTTTCTTGTCTATCCTCTATTGCCCATATATAATTATGTTCACTAACTATGATTTTATGAACGCTATCTTAATCGGTACATATGGAGACGGTATAAACTAACATCGATATTTATTTTAAAAAAGGTGAATATTTGTATGAAAACTCAAAATACCTTCGTTGGCAACCTGTAATTGAACATGTTTAGAAATAAATATTATAAACATATTTTATTTTTCATACAAAAAACATTATTTTACTTTGTGGTAAAATTTAAGATTAATTTTTACTTCCCATTAGAATACGGACCCTGGTTGAAATGAACATCATAAGCATATCCTTACGTGGACTTACAAAGGACACTGCGTTGGTATTCCAAATGCATCGTACCTCGAACCTCTATTACATCGTGATCAGTGTTACCCTTCAGGTGTTAGTCCGAGTACAATGAAATATTACAATGCAAACGGTGCGGACTAATTTCCACTCAATTTTCATTCTCAAGATGTGTTCCTGAGAATTGCCATCAGGTCGATTACCCTTAACCAGTAATATATTTTACACCCTGTGTCTAGGCGGATGAAAATACAGCTCTGTGTGTGAAATAGAACTAAAACCCTTGACAAGTGCTTTAGATTCGATGGCTGCTCTCAGGTAAAAAACCTGAATAAAGAAATCGAGCGGAGATAAGTATGCCACGTTTTATAGTGGTTGGCGCATTCGTCTTTCGTTTTTGAGGTCCTGGGTGCAATTCTTTTACCATTTTGTTTACCGATGCAATGCCCCATACACCACTGGGTGATGATATTTTGCAAACAGTATCAGCTGGCTTATTCCGTCACAATTTAGTTTTGTAAGTTCGTTTGTTCGTCATATCGTGGGTATACTGGCAAAAAAACGTTAACTCGAAAATATGCGGATTTGACTTAATGATGCAGTTTTGTAAAGTTTTTAACGCTCTACAAACTGGCAAAATACACTGAGTCATATTAAATTTCATAAATCTGAATTTTAAAAATAAATTAAAGGTTAAGTCGTATACCGGGTATTTTATTCAGGCTAAAAGATTTAAATAACTTAATATTTACTTAATATAAAATTAAGAAACGGAAAAATTAAAAACATGTTCTTAAATGAGCACTTAGCATCTTACTATACCTTAATAATATATAAAAGAGTAAAATTCGAACAAAACTTAAATTCTTGATTTCTCAAACAGGGATTTGACAGTTAAAGCTTTTTGCCAGTATACCAACGATATATCCATTTCACTCTAACGCGATCAAAAACGTATTTTGCTCTCGTCCCTTCTCATACGATACGAATGAATTTACGAAACGAATTAGTTACAGAATAAGGCCACTCCGATACTTTTCTGCCCAGATGCGAAAAAAAACTTTATAAATAGGTAACAATAAATTACTGCAATTTACATAAAAAATGCATTGGGAATAATGCACTTATGAGAGTAGGCAATTATGGTAACATGAATATCCTCTTGATATTTACTCACGAGTACCGGATCAAAATATGACAAGAGTAATAAAACATTTGCTGTCGACTTAAAAATAATGTGTGTAATGATTTGTGCTGCGTAGATTAAGCCGTAACTGCCGTTTATGTCATCAGAGCTTTCGTCGCCATAGTGTAACTCCCGACTGATGGTTTTATAATGTTTGGTCAAAAAAAGTTGTACAAGGATTGGTAGCACAAGGAAAATAGCGATTTGATTGCGTTGGTGCAGGTTCGAATTGGGAATGTGGGCGCTAATTGGACGCTCGTATTCGCGGGCCGGCCATTGGCGCCCGCTGTCAGTACCAAGGCCGTTTCGTGACCCTGCAAGGGCGTCCGTCCCCCACCCGTGTAAGAGGATGCCCACTAGCCAAGGGCGCTAACCCGATGACTCCTAAGTAATTAAATGTTAGTAAACTATTGTATATAACGACTTACCGACTTTTCTATGTTTATCGGTTTCGAGACATACCCGTCTCTTCGTCAGGACACTAATCACACTAACACGTAAATCCCGCTATACTGCCATTATAAGCGAAATGGCAGCCTTTCGACAAAAATCACAAAATGAATAAAATATAAGGTTTTAATTTCATAAGAAATTTTTAACTCTTTGATACAAAGCAAAAAGAAGTAAAAAAAAAAATTTCAGTTTAAAATATGACCTTTTGTTTATTAAGTTTAAAAAAAAGGGTAGTTATTCTAAGCAATAACACAGCATCTAGAGTCATTTATAAAAAAAAAAAGTTTCAGCAACAATTGACATACTGTTATTTTTACTTTTTTAATTATTTACATTTTAAGTAAAATTAGGGTTTACAGGTATATACTTTATGGTGTAATATCTGAAAATAAAAAAAGCTGCATTTTTCTTATGAGGGCAGTATACACCTCCGCCTAAGTAGTAGTTGCATTAAAATATAAAACCTACTTGCTGATAGATTATATGCCGTTGGTAGTTACGACTTACGTTAGCACTTGTGGGAGAAGAAGTTCAATAAAGGGGAGGGAGCGAAAGGAGGAGAATGAATTTACTGGGTATAGAGTGACCATTACAATAAAACATCGTGTGATGGGCTATATTGAAAGGTTATTTAATTATTGATTAAAAAGGGAGCATTATTTTTTAAAGTCTTCCTAATGCGAAATATTTCTACATTATCTATTTTTAAGATAGTATTATTATTGTTAATTTATTGACTCCGTAGGCCTTTAGTTATTTTGTTTGGTTTGATATTTATTTATTTATTTTACAGTCTTCAAATATATTGAGGTTCTTGTTTTAGGTCCTGACTAGCTATGAAATGCATGTGTTTGAGATAAGGTGTGATATGCTGTAACGCGGTGAGCGTAACGAAATGGTCGTCTGAACGGAGACCAAAGATGTTAACTTAAAGACAGCGGTGCCGTTATCTAAGTACAGTGATCACTAATTTTATTAATAGATCAACTAGTTCTATTGACTTATTTTTATAAAACAGAAACGTAATGCCTCGTAAAAAATAAGTTTTTACACTAAAACATTTCATAGTCCCTGGACTGGCACCTGCAACGTAAGACTAATCACTTTACCTTCATTTAATAAAAATGATCAAGAAACACTATTATTGGATTGGCTATGAGGCTACATTAGGTGCGGAAAGAGAATGATGATGAGACGTATTGCGACAAAAATTGACAATATACATAAATAAACGAATTGTGAGTAGGTATTTGGAAGATGAGGGGTCAAGGAAGTCAAAAACTATCATTTGCAGGGGAATGAGATGTTTGAAAATCATGCTACAGAGTGAGCATTAAAAATTTTAATGCAAATTCCAAAGTATTCCTTTCGTAATCAATCAATAAAATCACGTTTGCACTCATTTTTAGACACAAAATGTTATACTACAGTAGAAAAAAATGTTCCAAAACTGTGTGTACTGCTATAAAAGCAATCCTACAAATGACTGTACTGCTGTTGCCGTACCTTTGCATCAATCATTCATTAGTTTGCCAATCATAAACGGCCGTTTGACCATAGTAGAACCACCATAAAAACATAAGAACAACTAAGAATAAGTGTCAAATGAAAGCGGAAATAAAATCTAAATCAAATCAAATAATTAAATAGTTTCAAAATACCTTTTATAAAAAAGTAAGTATACTTATATGTACACGCTTAATTAATTTGACTAGGTTTCTCAAAACAAATAGTCGTAAGCCTTTTCTTGTGAACATTCTCATTACCCCGCACTAGTTTATATCCCCTCTACTCCCTACTGCAATCCGCGCGGGAAATAATATCATCTATTCGCTATTTAAAATGGCCGCTGAAGGAATGAGCCCAGCTTTGCTACCCGCAGAGGTATGCTGTAAGTCTGCAAGATGACTGATTAATAGTGAGATACAGTGCCAGGAACTGTGCTGGACTATACTACGCCCGCCATTGCGTTGTGGACACGACTGTAGAGAGATATTACCATTTTCGCTATTGTAAATTTAAATATTCCTATTGAGAAAGAAGTTATCTCTGTATATATAATATAGTAATGTATTGTAGCAAATTAACGTTACGACAAATGTTTTAAAGCGCAATACAAAATTTCACAAAGTTGCGTAAATAAAATAAGTATGTTTGCCATTCATCATCATTTACATATTCGTATCCAGTGGTGCATTGGGCATTTCCTGTAATTTGATTTGCACCATATTATAATACTCAAAACTTTTCAAAGAAGGTAAGACGATCAGTCTACACTCCAGAGTAGCTCAATCACAAATTACTTTCGACGTGCTAATAAGCGACGTGATAACAATTTCTCTCCATGGAGGTTTGTCGTATTCCCGATCACAACGGAACATCCGTGAATGTTATCGATCGGAATTTTAATATTTGTTTAAATTGTTAACACTTCAACCGGACGCTTGGCAATACTTAATATTAAATGTCAAAATATTTACGTTTCTCTACTTAAATAATATATTAACCAATGCGTTTTTATTAATATTTTTATTAAAGTCATTAATTATTGAGTTTTAAATAAAAAAAAACGAAAAATATACATATTATCAAATTTAAATAGGTACGAACAAATCTAATAAATGTCAATCCACTATAATTTTACCGTGCCGTTTAGATTAAAATGATATGTGTGAAATAGGCTATTCTCCTTTGAGTTTCACGCGGCTGGTTTGTTTATTTGGAAATTCTTGTAAAAATGAACAGACTTTAGTCAGGACCTTAACGTCTTTAAGACCTTTAGAAACCTTAGTTTTATTTATTCGAAATGTAAATAACTAAAAATACCTAAACATGAAGATAAAATTACAAGACTAAACATTTTTTCATAAGACTTGTTTATTGTATTAAGTAATTGATTGTAATTATTTTATTGTAGTATATTATTCGTCCCAACTCAACACACATGACTATTACAACGTTGCTGATATTTTTCACGTAAAGTTTAGCTTATATAAATCAACTCTATTTAATCATTTCAAATATGATGAACGCTAATATACATTTTTTAGATTATAGTGCTTTCTATGTTTACTTTGGTATGGATACTATTGTGTACCATATTTACGTGAATACTATTTTTAAATTATTGTCATTATTATTACTATTTTTTGGATTAATTTTTCTTGAGACTGAATAATTTTATTGTATTTAAAATACTTATATTTTGTACCTTTTAAAGAAAAATATATATACGAATTCTTTTCCTTTTAAAATATTATCTGCACACATTGTTTAACTATTTTTTTATATCTAAATATGTTCTTTATACAAAACTGCTGTGTTATATATAAAGTATTTATGTAAAATAATACTTTTATATTACTTTTTAAGTTTTTCACATTATATTGAAATCAACAATATTTTGAGTTTGACCAAATTTTTGTAGACAAGGACTAGGAAAGGTTTCAGCTCTTTAACTTTACAAACATCAACAGATGAAAGAATTGAAGAAATATAGATGTTCAAATATGGGCAGAATGGTGAATGTTACACAGTGTGTAAGTGGCCACTAAACCAGCCATTGACAGGTCATAAGCCCTGTAGATGCCTAGACTTCTATATTACCTTCTCTTAAATGTTCTTCATCTCTGTTGTAGTATGTTAATTTAGAGTGAAATGTTTATATTATTTTTAATATGTATCTTTTTAAGGTAAAAGGCACTGCGTGCCGTGTATAAATAAATAAATGACTTAATAGGAAACGCGGTCTGACTTTTCTTCATAAATCTCAGGATTATGACACAAGTGTAGTGGTTTTTACACATTATAGAAATTTATTATCGGCGTGTCCCAATTGTTTTGCATTTTTGAAAAATGATTTATTATGGGAAGTAGACCATCCAAAAACCCTTAAAAGCGCCCAGTTTTTATCTGCCGTTTTCGGACGCACGGTATACAAATATTATAAATAATTGTGATTAACAGAAAACATACAGATACAGAACATTTCATTTTGATACTTACTCCTTAAAATAATAACCAAATCGGTTTAGTTTCGGGGTAAGGAAAACGGGGCAATGAAACCTCGATAATGTCGTTTTATTTAGGTATAATCAGTCCGACGAACAGTAGTCTTTTACGCAAAGTATCGGGAGGCATTTGCGAAACAGTGAATTATGTTCCAATACTTATTCAGATTGTCAGTCATCGCACATCTAACAAGAACACAGTTATCTAACAATATTTACATCTGTTGATGGCCTAGTTATACCAAAATTTAAAATAAATATGGACAGCGAACGTTAGATTATTTTGTTCCTAAAATATTTAATATGTTGCCACTTACTTCAAAACATTTATGAATAAAAATAAAATTAAGTTTTTATTACGAATGTGGTTAGAAGACAGACTGTTTCTATACTGATTAATGCATATTAAAAAAAACAATATTTTGATATTTCGGAAAGCACTTTATTGTTAACCTTTTCGTTTCTTTCTTGTTTATTTTATTTACATTTTTTTTACCTTAATTCTGATAGGCGCTTTTAATTTAAATATTTTTTGTAAACATGAATTTAATTTTATAATTTTCTTTTTTTTGTATCTTGTTTAGGTTACATTTGCGAGCACCTACTATTTTTCTATTAAAAATCTTTAAAATCGGAACTTCAATTGTATTTTTTTTATCTCTCTTTTCATACTTTTTTTAAATGTTGCAATCCGTTTAATCTGGTCTTGTTTCTTTTTTTTTCTTAATCCTTTTTTTTCATTTTCAAATCATCAAAAACAAAATAAATATATTTTCGTTAACAATGTTTTGAGTATGTCCAAATGTTTGTAGACAGGCAGAATTACCTTCTCAAAAATGTTTTACCTCTCTTTTGCGACAAATTGAAATATTTTTCTTATTTTATGTGTACAATATCATGTTTCACTCTTTTATTTGAATCCTAACTAACATTTATGTCTGAGCACTTGATGACAAACTATTATCGAATAGTTTATCGGGACAAATATGTCTTAACAATTTTAATTTAATTTTAATAACTTGTGTATTTTATTAAACAAAAACTTTTAAAAAATAAAATGGAGTTGTGACTTGTGTCTTAATTCATTTAGTAAATATTATTTTTAATACAGTGAGAGGTTATTTTATACGGTCTCAATAAAGCAGGTGAAATATAAAAAATTTATTGTTAAAATAAAGATTAAAAATTACCTGGGAAATTTTCGCGTTGCTAAATATCATCAAGCGAGTTTAAGAAGCGCAGATCATGAATTAGTTTTGTATTATCTAAAAAACGACAGGTTTTATCCTTTGCGTTTGCGTGCTGAGTTTTCTTGACAGCTTTATGCAAAAACAAGAAAATAAAACTTTTAAGAGTTGTGAGTTCTGCACTTAAATATGAATATCTCAATTAAGTCGATATCGTGGCATTGGATTAAGTTAATTCCCGATTAAAAGTATTTATAAAAAAACTAGATACTAATGAATGCGATATTAGATTCACTGCCTTAGAATAGCATTTATTTTTGCAATAGCAATTTGTTGATCTGGGTAGTATGTTTATTTGGAATAAAAATTACTGAGTAAGCTTTTAAAAGAGGGCTCACCGGCATTTATCCCGGGGCACTCAACAGCGTGAACGGTGCGCTAAAATCAACCTAGGCAAAAAAAATGACTGTCGCAGGAGGTGAAATAAGCAGTTCAAAATAGAGTCCTGGTACCAACCCTTGTGTATGGAGGCGAAGTAAGGAATTGAAAAAACAAGGTTGAAAGCAGATTACAAGTTGTCGAAATGCGATCTTTCGGGCGAATGGGTAAAAAAAGTATGTACAATAGGTGTACAAATGAAGAGATCAATGAAATATTCAATGAGGGTTGTTTTACCAATAGCTCTTAGAGAATTGAGCCTATAATTTTCTTAAAAAGGTCGAGTTTGATTCGCGTTGTGGTCCCGTGGCTAGTATTTCGGACTCAAGGTTGATGAAGAGGGCCGAGGTTCAAACCCCACTCTACCACAGCTTGATTCCCATTTTCTATTATTAAGTTTTTTACAACTCGTAAATAACAACTCGTTGAAATTGTCCCCCGAAAAACGAAAATTTATTTAATTAAAAGAACGCAAATATTTATTCAAAAATAAACTTTATTATGTATTTGCAATTTAGTTAGTGACCAATATTCTCCGTTGTTCCCTTGTTTATAGAAGATTATAAATGATTCCATAAACAGATATTTCAATCAGTAGAGTTGCGTTATCCGACGCGTTAAAATTAGTTTAAAGGAAACGTATTATTATTTTTCGAACAAACTAATTTAATTAATGCTTTGTAGTCAGAAAACTATATGCCGAGACTTTTATTTATTGGTCCACTTTTTTCCACACGTCTTTGAAAATCGTTCGTGAGTCTTTTTTCGCATGCATTTTTTTCGCCTGCATAAACTTTATACCAATAAATAACAATTAATTATTACGTCTAGCCAGTTTGTTTATATTTTGTGCATTCCCAGATAGCAGTAGTAACGATATTTATAATAAACTGATAAACTGGCCAGTACCCACGGTGATTGGCCGGATACATAATTTAATGACCAATTGTTTTAAAAAAACCAACCAATGAAATAAAAAGTGGATCTTCTGAAGAAAGAGTACGTCCAAATGTGCCTCGTAGTGTAGTGGTGGACGTAATCGGCTATCACGCTCGAGGCCCCGGATTCGACTCCTGACCGGTTGGAGGTTAACTATCGGTTATGCAAATGTATAATGTACCCAGATGTTGATTCTGAACTGCTTAATAAGTTGTTGTAGAATGTATGTACTCGTATACGTTTTATCTTCGCAAATTTGACCACTTAACCGAATCCCGCATGCAACTACACTGGCTCAGTATCCGGCATAGAAAAAACTTTTACATTCTATCACTTCTTCACAATATTTCAAATGAATTCGCCCGTTTATCTGACAGAGTTATAACAACATGGGCTGTCTCTTCGTTCGAGTAATGAGAGAACCCTTTTAATACCCGTTCACAGCTATATTTTTTTTGCCTCCTCTTTCATATTTTAGTATAGAATAATCGGATGGGGTGGTGCTTTTAAAACAAATATTTTACCGGTCGAAAAAATACCAACAATAATTATAAAAGTTATATTTAAAGAACCGTCCACTTTTTCCATTGCCTAGTTGTTTAAAAATTCGGGGTTCTGGATATAAAATCATTATTTAAAAATAATTATTTACTTCAAATCCATAAAGACATAAATACATAGTGTTTCTATACCACAAAACGTAAAAACGAAACATGGAACAATAATTGGTAACATCTTAAGTCCAAAATTAAAAACAACAATTATAGTTTAGAATAATCGGATGGGGTGGTGCCTTTAAAACAAATATTTTACCGGTCGACAAAATACCAACAATAATTACAAAAGTAAAAAAACCGTCCACTTTTTCCATTGTTCAATAGCTTAAAATTTGGGGTTCTGCATATAAAATCATTATTTAAAAATAATAATTTTCTTCAAATCCATAAAGACATACATACATAGTGCTTCTACACCACGGAACAATAATTGGTAACATCTTAAATCCAAAATTAAAAACAACAACAGCTCAACATCATTATACTTACAGAAGAATATTTTTCTTTAATTAAGTGAACAAAGGAAATTAAAAGTGCAGTTAGGAATACGGCATATTTAAGAAAGAAGTCAAAAATTATATTCACGATTCTTTTTTATTAAACATTTATTGATAACACGGTTAATTTTTTTGTAATTCATATTTTAGATTGAAAATATTTACTATTCAAATTTGAAACACGTTACTTTTAGATTTCATTACGTACACAATTTTTTTTATTCTTGTTGTTTTGTAATAGGAACTCTTAGTATAATAAATATATTTTTATGTAAAATAAACATTAAAAAATGTACTTCATTGTAATATTACGTATGTTTTTTTCTGAATAAATAAAAAAATATAAATAAACTTAATACAAGTTAATTATGTTATACAAATTAAAGGATGAGGAATGTGAGGTTAGGTAAGGAGTTTGGAAGGAGAAAGAAAGAGGATCCAGGAAAGAGAAAAAATAATTATATTTTTTTTAAAGATATATAGCAATGTTTCAGGCGTTTCTTGAAAGTGTTTATATGCAACTAGTATAGGAATGACGTGTCTATTTATTAAGTATACGTCAATGCCTATCTTAAGCTACACACATAGCAATTACCGTACCTTTCATAGAAAAAAACAATTTTCCACGTTAATTTCAATAGCCTTGAACAAGTACTTAAAAACGAATTTAATTTTCTAATCAAATATAAAATAATCAAATTTAATGCATTTGAATGACGGCAAAAAATATGTCCGCAAAATGTTCAAGTGATCATCAAATTCGCAAGTTGTATTCAATGTCACAAAATACAAGCTAATAATACTTATTGTGACGGGACTTATGTAATGACAGTGATATTGACTGTCGACCCTGATAGCATTATGCAACGATGATTTGGTTCGAAACACTGGCAATCATTCTAGCGAGACTTCTTGAAGTTCAAGGGACAAGATTGTAGATACTTGTAATTGAACGTGGCATATTATTATATCTTGTATATTTGCTGTAAATACCGCGTCCCGGCTGATAAAGAATACAGTTTTGAGTGTGCAAATGAACGAACGTTTTTTACGGCTACTCTCAGGTAAGAATACTAAAAAAGGACATTGAGCGAAGAAAAGTCCGCCCTTTAGTTTAGTAATTGACGTGTCCGCGTATGGTACTTGAAACCTTAGGTTCAATTCCTGGGAAAAATTTGTTCATATTCATTTGTTCATAGTTTAATTAATTGTCCTTAAACTGGTACCTGAAGCGTAAGACTGATCACCTTACGTTCACGTAACAGATTATGGCGACAATGACATAAAACGCTTCAAAGGATATAAAGACGTTTTACAACTGATTGTAAGGTTTTCGAATCAATCTGTATCTTTCATACATAATTTTTTCATTATTATAAAAAAAACGCAACATTAAAATTACGATTTTTCATTGCAGATGATGACTGTATCAATGTAATATTATCGTTTTCTTAATGCTCTTATTTGTTTATGTAAAGCTAACATTTTTGAGTATTTATTCAAAAAAATATTGAAAATGCAATATTATTTGACATAAAAAAAGTAAAATATCAAACATTTGGATAAACTGAAAATCAACAGCTCGTCATCAGATGCTCAGAAATGAGTGTAAATTAATATAAAATTGGAGACGACTGGCATAATTTTGCATACATTTAAAAGCATATTACAACAAAGATTAGGATATTTAAAAAAAATTAATTTATTTATACATTTTATCATACATTCAATTTTTTGTTCACTTAGCCCAGCTAATTTTAGAAGAGAAGATGTAATATTCGTGCTGATATTTGAGAATCTATATTTCATAAATTCTTCCATCCTTTGATTTTACTGAAGTTGAATGTGAATGGGTGACTGGAAATATTTTTAAAAATTTCAACTTACTTTTGAACCAGTTGGTTTAATCAACAAACCCAAATTTTGTTGATAAATACGTATCATGGTTTTGGGTTTTGAAAAGAAAAATTGTAATCAAACTCTTAGTAAAGTACTTTGATAATTTCATAATTCAAGAATCATAAAATTATAAAATCATCAAAGAAATGAATAAATTTTGTAGATACATTTGTTGGCCTCGTGGAGTAGTGGTCAGCGCGTTTGCCTAACAAGAGAGGCGGGGTCGAGGTCGGGGTCGAAGAGATCTCGGGGTCGATTCCCGGCATGGTTAACATGAATTTTTACACCGGAATATTTCGAATTCCCTGGGACTATAAAATGTTCTTATGTGAATACACCCTTTTAAATAAATATTTCATATCAACCACTTAGGGAATTGAACCCGAGACTTCTTGCATGGCAGAAAAACGCGCTGAAACCACGAGGCCGATAATGCATAAATCATGCATCAATATAAATTATATTACTTAAATAAATACAAATATTAAATTACTTCAAACAAGCTAGTAAAGACGCTTATTTAAGTTTATTATATAATATACACATAAATATACATATAAATAAGGAGCATAGTCCAAAATGTTTATTCCTTACTTGTATTAAATGAGGTGTAGTAAATGATGCTTTCTAACTGCGTAACAGGATTTTTTACGTAAACTTATATAACATCATAATGATACCTCTACCAATTGAATTTAATTATAAATTTATTTATTTTTTACATAAACGTCATAAATTGCCTTTAACAATTAAGTTTAATTGATCTTACGAACTTAAGTAGTAATTAGTGTGAATTAAGTTAAGCAAAATTTTTACAGCCATTGTGCATTTTGTGTCGACAAATCGGTACACCGTGTCTTTATGCTTAAGAGACAGATGTCATTACTGAGGTGATGTCTCGATCATTACTCGGTAGTTAATTTGTCAATGCCAGAAAGATAGTTCTAATAAGTTGGATATTATTCATACCTATTTGTAATTAATAATATAATGCTTTGTATTTATAAGTACTCCTTCGTTTTAACATCAAACACGTTTATTTATTTGAAATATCCATATACAAGTAGACAGTGAGTTTATGATACAAAATCATTTTTAAAAAAACATAAGACATTACAATAAATCCACCACGTCTTTTTTTGTGACTTGTTGGTGGAGATTTACCTAGGAAATCAATCCTACTTAAAAATAACAGTAAGTATAGTGCCATAGTGACAAGGCATTTGCGGCGCGGCGCGGCGCAGACGCGGTACGTGGCATCATGCCGTGCCCGCGCGCTCACTGTGGGCACTACACTTGTTTACCATAGTACGTTTGAGTTCACCGCACCCGCGCCGCGTCGCAGATGCTTTGCCACTATGTCCAAGTACTAAGACTTGAAGTATTCGATACTTTTTAAAAATAAATATTAAATCAACCCATATTATGTAGTGTCCATTCAAGTTTTGAATGAACCTTTCTTTTGTGTTCGTGAACGAACGTTTTCAAATAAAATATTATAATGTTCGTACTAACACAAACAAAATTTGTATTTATACAATAGCTTATATTTACTTATAAGTTTCTAATTAAAAATTATTAGTTCTACTTATTTGTTCAACCAATTATCATTTTCACCCTCTAATGGACATCTTACCACTGTCATCTTACTACTGTACCAGTCTGAATCCGAAATATTTCCAAAATCGAAGAGCAGACGACATCTGCCATGTAGTCAAATTGAGACAGGATGAGAAGAGCCAGAATTTAAAAAACCAAACAAATGGAGTTGTCAATTAATAAAAAAAGAAAAAATAAAAAAAACAAAAATCTTGGCTAATATATTTCACGTTTCACAGATCGGCCGTAAGATGGCCTACAATTCACCGCGTGAGTATTTGGTTTGTGATAAATTTAAAAAATAATAAAATGACAGGCAGAAAAAGTAGCTTGCTGAGACAACAGAAAAAAGTAAGTATTTGGTTTGTGGTGTAATTTAAAAAATAACAGACAGGCAGTAAAAGTAGCTTTAATCACGTTTAATTTTTGTGTTCTCACCAGGAATCGAACCCGAAACCTTCCATGCGTGAGTCAAGCGTCTTAAGAACTTCACCACGGAGTCTGCCGGGATATTTGATATATTATAAATGTGTGGTTTTTAAAGTGTTACTCTAAGGAACAAATTATATTTTTTTCATTTGGTTTTTTTGAATAAATATTCGTGTTTTTACGATTTATTAATTGGAAAATGAGAATCAAGTTGTGGTAGAGCGTGGTGCGATGCTAGGACCTCTGATCCTGGATCCTTGACACTAGCCACGGGACCACATCTTCGGTTCATTACCATATTTAGATTGCTCCTAACAGCAAAAAATAAATTGTCGAGCTCAAAAGGGTAAAAATTTACAGTGAGCGAGATTCAAATAATTCAAACGAGGCCCGAATTTCTTAGCATGTAACAGTAGGTGATAGCCGACTGTTACCTGCTAGTAATTTATTATTGCTACAAGATAAAACTTAACCAAAATATTTTTATTGATAAACATAATGTAGCAGTTAAATTTAAATTAGGTGTATTTTTCTAAATAAACTTTAATTGAATTGAAATTATCTCATGTGGTTCAAAAGTGATGCTGGTTTAAAATCGCTCAATCACAAAATCTTGTTTCCAGAACATTTTCGTTCAATGTGACTCCCGTGATTTATCCTTATTTTAAAAATATTTTTAAAAATGTATTTACTTACTTTTAGGTTGTTTATTATTTATTAATTTAACTTTTTGTTCACAATGATAGTTGTACATTAACGGGCTTATTGGCAAATGGCAATTTCTTCCAACCAATCAATAAAATAATAGTTTTATTTTTATAATTCAAGTTTATAACATATTCAATAGAAAATAATGATTAAAAAGCTAAAGATATATAAACATAGAAATTAACGCATTTTTTTATAAATTACTTTATATCAAAACTATTACTCAATGGGGAAAGGGAAAAAAGAAGAAAGAAGAAAATAGGAAAAGAGGAAAAGAGGATTTAAATAGAGATACAGAAGCATAACTTTTAATAATTTTCTTATTCATAATCCCCAAATACCAGACTGTTTTTATTCACCTTGACCTCTGTTTCAACTTAACTCGGTACTAGGAAAGTTGTAACACGGGGGGGAGTTGTTTCAGTTTTAGCCGATTTTCTCACTGTTCCTGATTAGTCTGACATTTTACATAGTGTATAAAATTTGCTATTTTAAGATTTAAAGTTGATAAAGATAGTGCTATTTTTAGCTGAGATATATTATGTAATGTAAAAAATCTTTCAACCCTCCTCGGTCTCCCGTATACGTGGTTTTGTTTTTAGAATAATTCAACGAAACCTTTGAGGCAAAGCTTTATTAAGTCAATTTTAAGTTTTTTTTTTAAAGTTTCATTAATGCTTATTAAACAAAATTAAATAATTGTCAATGGTATCTCGTTGCTATGTATAATGTATACCGTTTTACGTTTAAATAAAACTGTCTTTTGGTTTTTGCCTTTGTATGGAATATGCCTTTCTACGTGGGTAAATTTAATTTATTAGGTAATGCCATTTGTACTAAGTATTAGATGCGCATAAATGTAATATAAATAATAAAGAATTGATTTATTATTCATACAATGATTATTTTTATTCAATAGTATAATATCGGCTTGCCTACACAAAATAATATATGACATCACCGACCCCACCCATGACGTCATATATGGTCAAATTCTTGTATTATTATGGTTTAACCTTGTAAGGGAAACCGCACGGGATACGCCAGACTAGAGCTATTAATGATGTTCCCTCTTAACATAAAAAAAAATGTACAATGCTTGGGTTCTTGGAATAGAAGACCTAAAACTGCAATAAAAAGCTTCGTTAATATGTATCCAAAGCTATTAATACGTTATAAATATTAGTACATACGTTTATGGTAATTCTGTGTTTTCAATCACTATTAAGTTATGTAAATTTTGATAATATGGATGTCGTTTCATATATTTGAAAGGCTGACGCACAAGCAAAAAATTTTACACTTTTAAAATAATACATGAAAAACTATGAGGGATTAATTAGCAAATAAGGGATAGATTTGCAAACGGTCATACACTCTGTATTTGCAAGACTTTTTGATTTGTATTGAAAGAAAATTACTATGAATATTCCATAATTGAGTCGTTATTTTTAATTTTAATGGGGATTGGAATTTCAATTCTAATCACTAATCACTAATGCATCCTTACATCGCTGACGCTGTAAGGCGTATTAGGATGCTTAATGTACGGCGCGCCCTTGAGATTTTTCGCCACAAAAATAGTTTTGTAGCGTATGTCGATCATCTTTTACATGAAATTAATGTGATAAATCTTATGCTTTAGTTGCCAGTTCTTGAATAATGGAATATTGCAGTTTAAACAACCTTTAAAATTAATATTTCACGTTTGTCCTGCACGCCAAGGCTATCTGATTACACATAGCTCCTTTGAGCAGCGGTTTGAGTTCGGCAAAGAGCAGTTTTTCTTTGCATTTGACCACCGCTAAGGAGACGTTTGTCTTCAAATGCTGTGTGCAGTATATGGGGGCAAGCTGTCGGAATACAAAAACCAAGGAAACAACGAAAACGAAGGAATTGTTAAATCACTGATTAATCACATCAACGAATCTATGCCAAATGCCTACAGCACAGAACAGCACAGTTCCAAGTGGAGATACTTGCTACATGTTAGCTGTACAAGGAGTCAGAAGTTATAATAAAAATAATTATACGTTTACTCCAGAAGGTATTTAAGAGGGGGAGTACAAAACTGTACTTTTATTTATTCTACGTGCTGCACAATTATTCAGCATATCATTATACAGGGAGTTCTTTAAACCCTGTAAAGATTTGGTTTGCATGAAATAACTGCATCACCAATTTAAATCATCAAAAATTCATGTTCACTCAAGGAGTTTTCAAGTGAAAGCCTTTCCCGTAAGGAATATCCAGTCCTGAACCATTCTATTGAAAATTGATTTTGTCCTTGAGAGCTTAATGCGCTCTTTCAAAATCAGGTTTCTCGTGAATCGGGTTGTGGTCTCGTGGTCCGTGGTTCGCATCCCACTCTACCCCAACTTAATTCCCATTTTCTAATTGTGAGTTATTTACAACTCGTTGCAAATGGCCCTCACAAATGAAATATTTAGGTAAATCATAAAAACGAAAATATTTATTTTTGACCTTTTAAAAAAAATACCGGACCTTTAATGGGATATTAATCATGTTGGACAACCGTAAGCATAGTAGATATTCTTGTATGACAATGCCTGACATTGGCGGACCTTTTAGAAATATACACAATACCTACCCTTTTAAATCATACTAACTAAAAAATATCTTTGTCCTTTCTTGCGGCCAAATAACCGCAAAAAATAATTCGCAACATCTTTTTGGTCTGGTGGTACCAATGTGAACCAAAGTCAGTATCCACTTTTTACTACCCAATCATCTTTTTTATATCTTGCATATTATCCTTTTTATTACTATGCTAATAAACTAACAGTCTCATTCGATGTCGGTTATTTTTACAGCTAAGAAACTAATTTTAATTAGGATTCAAATTTTTCAACATCTTTATGCATCTCTGCCGTGGTGCTAATTTAAAATAAAAAAAAACGCCAATAGGTGGTATTCATAATTTATCAATTTCATGTAAATATTTTTTTTTTCCGTTGTGGAACTTTTTAATTTTCAATCGCAGCATGCTTCCGAAATTATCATTTTTTTATTTCGTTATTTCTTTGAAAAGTTTTATTCAAAAATGATCAGTGGATTTAACTTATCAAATTATTCAATTTCAACAGATTTAAACACTTTTTTTTAAATACATTTTTGTTATTATTTTACAATATTATTTGAACAATTTTATAATTAGCTTTGTTTTAGAAGGATATTTGATTATCTTATGTGCTTAACAGGCTGCACTTACTACTTTCTATTTCTTGTCAATTTTTTCAACTTTGTAGCACTTGTATTTTTTATTTTTTACTAGACAACCTTAATACAGAGCTTGGTTAAAGACAGTATAATATACTGAACAACTCTGTCCTGTCTCAGCTCCGTAAATAGTCTCAACCGCACAGGACAAGGGAGTGGGACAATACGACAATTCGACTAACATTTGACAACAGTTCAATCGCAAAAATGGATACACGACTAAGCGAGCGCTGGTGGGGTAAGCCACAAGGTGGATAACGTACCGGTCTATCTTTAGGACAATGTTTCGGTTCATTGTCCTGTCCTCCAAATGTTTGTTCACACTAAGTCAATAAGTCCGAAGCTTAGACAAGACAGTATCGTCCTGTTCTCATATGAACTACATATTATGTTTTGAATTTAGCACATTTTAAAAATGTAATAATTTTAAGTAGAGATTAATTTATTTATTTTGTATAAATGTATTCCCACAAACAGGCCATACAATGAGGAAGTTAAGTGGTTTTAAAAACATATATATTTGTTAATAGACTATTAAATTAAACTAAACAAATAAAAATGTATCTATCGTTTTATTGGCGTCAAGTTTTGTATTTCTGAAACTACTCCACGTGTGACGTCTCAAGTTCTGTTGCGCTTCTTCTCGTCAGTTCTGCCGATTGGTCCGTTGACGGTAAGTAAACTGGAAATCTTCCACAACTCTCTTATCATTGAGTTTTTCCATATTATATTTAAAAAAATTGCTATCAACTTAAATCATCTTATCTTTTTTGCAAGATATCACAAACAAATTTACAATGTACATGTTATGTAGTGTGCACTACGCATTGAACCATTCGTATCCACAAAACACACACAGTATAATAATGCAATAGTTTGAGTTTCGTGCGAATCGAATCGAAGATGAAGAAAATAATGGATACTTGGGGAATTTCGCACGTAGTTTTGATCAAAATAAAACGCTTTAATATCTGATGATTTAATATTACAAGAATAAGATAGCCGTGACATTGTATTACGGGACACGGCTGAATGCTCTTACTGCCAATTATAGCGGCCATGGCACAGAACGACAGAACAACGAGACGGGATGCCATGAGATGACGTATGGGGTACAATAGTACCCTATACGTCATCAATATAGGTTCATCGCACTTTCGTATACACATCAAAAGGTACTGTCACTTGACATTAAAGATGCCGAACAATGTAAAGATGTACAGTACTATTATTACATACACGGCCAATGTATAAGGAAGAAATTGAATACCAAAATAAAAATATTTAGCTCGAGTCCATAAATGGATTGCTAAAAAGACTAGACAGGAAGCAGAGGAATATGTTTCATATATAAGAATATAATTTTAGTTTCTTGAAAATCTTTTCTCGTTTTATTGATGTAGGTATGTTTTGTTTTTTTTTATTTCTTTGAATATTTACACAACAATTGATGTGAAAGTATGTACAATTATGTATAAAATAAATAATATACTGACCCTCCGGAACGTACATGTGGGCCAATGGAGTGGCTACATCCATATATAAAAACAAAATCATATTGAATGTACCTATTGTATAAACATTTTCATTTGTAAACTATGTATTTGTATTTTATATTGGATTAAATAAATAAAGCAAATAAAATAAATAAAATAAATAAAATAGATAAAATAGATAAAATATATAAAATAAATAATATAAATAAAATAAATAAAATGAATAAATAAAAGTTCTGAGGTAATTCAAGTTATTGAAATATTACATTCCTTTATTAATGTTAGCTTTTTTTATATTTCGCATATATAGTCTAGGTAGGTATCCATAGCTTCTGTACGTGTGAAAGTACTCCCTCCAGACGTCCGAAAACCAGTTTTTAAGACCATGGATGTTTTTATCGGTTTTGCTCATACAAAAGCTATGTTTTTTTGTCAATAAAAGAATTACTCTTTCTAAAAATTTTAATTTTGAATATTATGAAAAGTAGGTAAGCTGGGATGCATCGGTAATAGATGGTCCTGTCAGCCATATTGTAGCTGCGTTATGATGGTTGGCACTGGAGGTTGCGCGGTCCACTGTCTTATCTATACGTTTCTTACGAAGTCATACCAACCAGTATTATTTAGAGGCATTTTTTCTCAAAACAAAAAAGAGTTTGCTGATTTGGGCCAGTGAGGCGCCACGATTCGTATCCATAGTGTAGAATAGGTACATATTTTGTAATGTGTTAGAAAAAAAATCATGACTCAAACGGGAAATTCCAGGCTCGTTAGGATCGGAAACGTACCTAATTTGTTTTTTATAAAAACAATGAATTACTAACATTGTTCTTCTTATTTATAATAATAAATGAGCTAAAGTATTTCATTTCTAAGAAATTATCTAAAAATGCAAGAAATACGATTTTTAAAAAAAGATACGTTGTTTGTAAAGATGTATGTTAACTGTTGTTATTACCTTATTTAATTTATAATATTATTTGTTGAAAGGGAAAAAATAATTTTGTAAACTTTCATGAAATTTAAATAGTTTAACAAACAAATAAATACAGTTTTTACTTAGGTGATACTGATTTTTTTTAACTCTTAACAATTTAATTCTTCTAAATTTGTTCCAACAGAGAGGGAAAACATTTTGTAAAAGAGAATATGGAAGTCTGGGCATTTACACGGCTTATGACCTGTCATTGGCTGGTTTAAGCGGCCACTTAACATACTGTCTAACATTCACCATTCTGCCTACGTTTAAACATATACATTTTCTCGACTCTTCCATCTGCTGACTTTCTGAATGACATCTAAATAACTCCCTAGGGAGGAAATTAAGTCTGTCTGCAAACACTTAGACATACGCCGAACATTGTTGAATTTAATTCTTGTTGAAATGTAATTTTTAATATATTGAAAAGCTTTGGTGTAATTTCATATTTTAAGACTTATCTTATTATTACGGAAATGCGAATTGATTGCAATTGATAATTTTATTTAAATTTACAAACTACTGAATTTTAATGATCGCTTCCTCAGTCAAGGAGCTTATTAGCTCTTTAAATTTTACAATAATTTAAAAACTCCAAAGTGTAAATTTCCGTATCATGTTTTAATATCCCGGATACGTTGTCGGTTATTACCTTCGACATCGAAAATCCTGGAGTATTTTAAAATTCCAGTTATTTATATTTGATATTCCTGATCTCTTGTGATAAAATGAAAATTTGAAAAGTTTTTTTTAAAACTAATAAGTATTAAGTAAACATATATTTAGAAGTATACATATATTCTTACAAACCAAAAAATTTACGTAGGTAATTAAAATGATGTGAATTAAAATGAATTATTTTATTGTTCAGCTCTGTTTTATAAGTTGTTTACGTGTGATCCGCTCGTTAAATGTTGTCAAATCTTTCGATAATTTGCAACAATTTTGCAACCTTGCTACAAAAACATTAAAAATTAAGGCATGGATCACTCAAATTTGGGTGCTTTGCCGAGAAAAAAAAAATACAATGCAACTCTTATATCATCCCGCCTATAAAATGACATCATCATCCATTTATCCGCACCCGATGGCGCATAGGACACTGCCTCCATACACCATATGCAGCGTATCTCGATCATCCGGGACATGAAAGTAAGTTCAGTCTTACGCTTCAGGTGCCAGAACAGAGACAGTGAACTATTGCAGCTTGAAACAAACCCTTTGAACAAAATCCATGCCGATCGGAATCGAACGGAATCCGCCAACCAAAACGCTGCAAAGCGGACTTATCCTTACATTTCCTTTTGCGGGATTTTTACCTAAAAGTAGCCATCAAGTTGACACTCCAGGGTCCTGATCCATGCACATTTGATGCACAGAACGGTACTCTTTATCCGTCTGGACACGGACAAGTTTTGATTAAGTGAATTTTCATTTAAACATAAAATAAATAAATAAAAAATTACTTTAATAAATGTTATTATATATTTGTATATAACCACTTACCGACTTTTCTATGTCTACCGGTTTCGAGAGGTACCCGTCACTTCGTCAAGACCCCAATTAAACCAACATGCAAAACCCACTATACACCTTCACCATAGTTGTTGCACAAAAATTTAAAACCAACACGACATGTATTTTAATAAGCACATGCACTGATTAGAACAAACATGCACTGATTAAATTATGAAAATATTATTTTGTTTAAGAATTAATGAAAAAAGTATAGGGGATGGAAGGAGGGGGTAAGCTCAATAGGTTTAATAGGGTAACCATTACAGTGAAATATCGTATTAAGGACTATATTGGAAGTTTGTTTGATTATTGATCAAAGGAACATTTTTTTTTAAAGCTTTTCTAATGTGAAATATTTCCATATTATTTACTTTCAACCCTTTATTTTTGTATGTAAGATTTTAACTCCTGTATTTTTATTTTAAAAAAATTATGTCTACCAGACGCCACAACAAAGGTAGGCACGTTGAATCACTGATCAATCTATTCTCAAGTTTAATTCCTTACTTTTCGAGAAAGGGGTTTCCCTGCTAGAAATAAATTTTAACCTTCAATTTACATTCTTCATTACCTATGTTTTTGTATGAATTATTATATTTACGAGAGCTAACTTTTCTCTTCCTCTTCAATGGGCCCACGTGCGCCGAGTAAGCCCTACAAAGGTAGTCTTGTAAATGTTAATATCATAGAATTATTCTATGGTTAATACAGTCTGTAGATCCTCTCCAGCTCTTCCTCAAAACACAATACACAAATGCAAATTTAATATGAATTCAATTTGTTCGCCGTCGCGAGTTATGTTCGGAAAATGTCCGCGGGATTATGTTTGAAATACGATTTAAGACGTCTGTGAAGAAGCCTCCGTTTTTCTTTATTTGTTCGTGGGGTTATTTGCCCTTAGGGTAAAGCATTGTTAGTCCCTCCAGCGATGTAAGAGCTATTTTTAGACTTTGTCAGAATGCACTCAGCACACACACACACACACACACACACACACACACACACTTCAGCATAGCACTATCTAGTGACGCGAATTGTATGTTGTAACAATCGAATAGTATATAATCGGTTTTGAGAAATCAAAAAAATTTCCTAATGGATTTAAAATTAAATAATGTATATAAAAAACTATTTTCGATATTTTATGTGATATGTTTTAAAATAAATGTTTATTTTCGTAAGATAAACAAAAAAAAACATTGGTCTGAATTGATCGCAACAGAAAGGGAAAACTCTTTTAAGAGAGGAATGTAGAAGTCAACGAATTTGCATTTCTTATGACTTGTTATTGCCGGGTTTATGTGGCTACATAACACACCGTATAACATTCACCTTCTGCCTATGTTTGAACATATACATTTCCCCAACTCTGCAATCTGTTGAATTTTGTGAAGTAAAGCCTAGACTTCCACATTCGCCTCATAAAAGTGTTTTCCCTCTCAGTTGCAATAAACTTGAATCTTGATAACTCCCAAAATGTAAATGTAATAAGTGGTATAATAACTATCATTGACATATATGAATTTAATATGTATAATACTAATATGTTTATGCGAATATACTCGTATACGTATATGTGTATATGCATTCATAACCGTGTGGTTACGAATGCATTACAAGTGCCCCGACTCAACACAGATTTTTAGCGAGTCGGAACAAGTTCACAGGCCTGGGTCGTTCCTGATTGTTTCGCTATAAACTGTGTCTCTGATCCAAATACATAAATGTACAATGTTATTAATAGATAAAAAAAATTAACAAATAGAAGAATCTAGCTTTGTCTACAATAATTTGGGGAACTTAAATATTGTTGGCAAATATTTCATGTTTCTGCCGTTTTTATCTAGTTCCGAACGAATTACTTATTTGAAAAATGTGAACAAAGTGTTAGATTAAGATTGGTTTGTTTTATAATACCTATTAAATATACACTAAGGCGGCCATCATGGAAAAATAATGAATACATTTGCTTTAAGCAATAATGTTTCGGGTTCGGTCCTTAGCAAGATCACAACTAAAAAAAAAATTTCGCCCCTTAGTTTTATGTGTTGTAGGTAACCACTAAAATTGAGCCGCCTGGGCTACTATGGTCATTAAAAACACGCTTAAATCTTATAAAAAAATCATCCACTTTACGGAAAAAATAATTTAATGAACCAATTTTTTTTTATGGTGGGTGATAGTAATTTAAGTTTTTATTAATATTTACAAATGATTTTTATCGTAATAATTAAAACAATCAATGCGGTATATTTAGTCAAATAGAATATTAAAATAATCGATTCTAAAGACGCATATTTTAAAAACATCGAGAGTCTATCCAAATGCTTGAAGAAAAGGTTATATTTTACCTCTTATGCGGGGTATGTAAAGTTTTCACTTAAACAAGCTAATGATAAGCGCTAAGCATCCATTTTATCTTCTAAAAGATGTGTTGTCTATCTGTTGCAATGCATGTCAACGTAAATACAAAGATAGTAAACATTTTGGAGAGGAAAATAAGTATGCGCAAGTCTAGACATTGATTCCACTGATTTCTTAGAAATATCCTTAAACATAATAATGATCAATCGAATAATGTTAACATCAATTTTATACAACTGCTAATTTACTCATGTATTTAGTACAATTACTAATTCATTTAAATAAATTACTGCATTTAGACTTTCATTCGAATAAATTTAGTAAGCAAATGCTTTCTATCATTTTCATTCAAATGAATCATCTCTAATCAAATAGTCATATTTAGTATCGTATTAGGCGTTAAATTGTGTTGTATAATCAAAGGATTCAATCTTCGTTTATAAAAATAACTAATTCCAACAAAAAGAACAACAACAAACCATCACGCTGTTTTCTCGTAGGGGTAGGGGCAGAGAGGATAGAAGGCCATATCTATTTATTTATTTTATTTATTTGGGATTTTTACAGCTATTTACAACAAAAAAAAAGTAGAAATATATAAACAATACTAAAGCCAATTAAAAAAAATATTGTTAATCTAATAAAACATAAGAAAAGAGTTTATAAAATTGTATGTGTGCGACGTTTGTATTCATGTATATGTATATGAACGTGTGTGAATGAATGTGTGAGGATGTGTTTGTATCACTTTTTCTTTGCATACAGACCTAGATTCCTCTACATTCACGCATCTTCTCATGCACTCACGACTATTATTCCTACTCTTGACATGTCCATCTTCAAGTATTTGTTGAATTTTATCGTGCCATGTCTTTCTCAGTCTTCCTCGTTTTATGCATCCATCAACATTTGTATCGTAGATCCTTTTAGCCATTCTGCTGTCAATTCGCTCTACATCCGAATAAACTCATTTAAACTAATTTAGATTTCTAAAATACGTCATTCGATAAGTGCAACCGATACTTGCGAGCGTTGCATCACTAGAGTAATCTATCTATAAGGATGACTGTATATGCGCACACGTAGAGATCCGTGTAGGAAGCCATATTTTCTCGTAATATTTATTTAAATTCCGACCGTGATAGTATGCGAACTTGGCACTTAATACTGTTGGTTTACTGAATTGGGCATAGCTATAGGAGCGATGTCCTCCCGTCGATGTACTTTGTATATTCATTGATGCATAAAGGACTACAAACAAGTATTTGAGTGCAATAAATTCTGTACGGCGAAATTTGCAAAACGTGACAGGTATTATTCTCGTAATTCCCTCATCCATCCACACTTATACCCGTATGCCGAGACAAAACTTAAGGTGAGGAAAGTACATTCTAATCTCAAATGCGGAGAATAACCCAAAGGTGAAAACAATAGAATGTACTTTCCTCACCTTAAGTTTTGTCTCTGCATACGGGTATTAGTAGTGCATACGGCTCTGCATTGGTACAGTTTCTCCGCCACATACCGCACACCCTTCTAAGCGGTGCCCACAACTTTATAAATAAACCGCTTAAAAAATTGCCCTGATAAAATAATATTAAACGATCAAGTAACACACGTGCATTCTCCATTAAAATACAAACAATGAAACTAGTCGATAAGAATTAACTGCCGGGAATTTTTGCTTTCAGAGAATCACTTAATTACCCCCCGGGCCCGGAGACATAGCTGTCGATGGAACTATGATTTATTTTGTTGCCCTTTGAAATTTTATTGTGTTTTTTTTTAATATTTTTTATTTCCTTTTTTAATTACTATAAATACCATACTATCTTTGACAGAATATTTTATTTTTTTCTTTCTTATGTTATACAAAAATATTATAACTGTCCATTATTTACTATAGGAGCAAAAATTCATTAACATTTTCTTGTATACCCACGAACAGGCCATGCCTTTGTGCGATTTTTTTGTTTACTATTTTTCTATTAATATGTATTTCATTGATATGTAATTATGCTTCTTTTTTTTTAATACTCTGTTTAATTATTATGTTTATTGTAAAAAAACAAAAAAAAAATTTTCTTTTAAACTACCAACCAGCGGCCCCTGTTTTAGTTTTAATTAAATTTAAATACATGTAATTCAAATAAATTTTCATTATAAAACTTCATAAACTTATATATTTTACACCAGTTTTTATTATATACATTCAAACAAAACTTATATTCTTATAATTGTTATTACCTTATACTTAAATGGTTTTTATTTAAATTCTTTTATTTACATAATTATATAAAATCATGATTTACAACCCCTGCTTGCATTTGTATATAATAAAGAATTTTGTTTAGTCTCCCAGCAGTCTGACGATGTCGGTCACTGGTAAAAATATTATAAAATAATTATAAATAAAATTAGAATAAAACTATATATAAAAGTATTTTTATTATTATAATTAAAATACAGTTCCACCAAGAAATGTCAGTAGAAAAACTCAATATAACATGATTTGTACTTTATTCAATGAAGGAAAATACGAAAATGAACTCTTCTCTGACTGGGATCAAGCTGATTGAATATGATCGATTTGCCGAAATGATTACAAAACATTAAAAAAGATTCGAAATTATTTTTGAAAGTTATCAGACCTGAATATCTGACAGCACTTTTAAAAGGGTCACGGATAGTAGCGAGAAGCTTCATTCGGTATCCACAGAAAAAGGAATAAGCCCACAAAATACATTCATAAGATTGATTAGAATATTCGCAGAAGCGTGAAGGGATGTGAACCATATTAAATACAAATTATTTGCATTAATATAATTTCAGCTCATCTCGACCGTGTTTTTTGTCACTAAGAGGCTCTAGAGATTATATATATATAAGGGTCAGTCTGGAGATTATTAAGTATTAAATATTTGAAACTAAATATATTTAAGCTTTTAGCACTTGATTTTTTATCGACGTCAGATTTATAATTTATGAAGTGTGAGTCATGGCACACTGAGGCTAACCGTCAAAAAAGTACCCCCGAGATAGTTAGATTAATACAGTATGTTTTTTTTAAATACCTAAAACATTTTCAATTGTGTGGTATGAAATTTTACAGATCGAAATAGGTTTGGTTTTTTTAAATAAAATCATTGACACATAGACGCACCCTGAGCCCTGTAATATATGACACTTAAATCATGCTCAAACGCTTAGTCATGGCCAATGTGTATTTAGTCGTTCTTTAACCGCCAGCCTGTTTTGACGTCAGCTTGATATTTCATTTAAAACCTAAATGCCTTATTGTGCGTAAAAGCGTGTAAAAACTTGTAAAAACTGTTCGGATAAAGGGTAAAAAAATGTGTAGGAACCTAGGTACTTGTTCATGATAAAATTCCAAATAAAAAAGTAATATAAAGTTTATATTTGAAGCACTAACTTTGTGGTTATTCATTATAATAAAATAAATAAAACAACTTTGTTTTAAACCACTAATTTTTATTTTTCACCGACCGGTTTCAAAGCAAACAAGCTTCTTGCTCAAACTCAAACCTTGACAAAGAAGCTTGTTTACGTTGAAACCGGTGGGTGAAAAATAAAAATTAGCGGTTAAAAACAAAGTTGTTTTATTTATTTTATTAAAAAAATCATTATTATTCAAATATTGAATTTGAGCAGGTACCTCAGTATTTGTTTATGACTAAATTCCAAAATATAAAATAATTCGTTTTCAAATACAGAATTCTTTTTGCAAATGGTACTGACAGGGGGGCATTTTATAGAGGAATGCGATTTTCAAAAATGTATTGAATGTCAGTCAATATTTATTTATTTATTTTATTTTATTAACATAAACGGCAAATCTGCCTTAACTCATTTTAATATTATTTTAGTATTACCAAAAAATTAGTAAAAGGAAATAAATGGGTACAAATTATAAGGAATTTAAGGAAATAATCAGATTGGGATTCATAAAAAACGAATGTTGTTTGTAAAAATTTAAAAGCAATTTTTTCGTTTACTCAAAAATATAACATCTTTACAATTTTTTTGTGTATGCATTCTCGGCGACTAAATAAAATTAATATTTTAAGAGCTATAAATATGCTCATGAAATAAATCTACAATTAGCTGAAAACCACAAGTAAATCGGTTCAGTCTATCTAGGACATACATATGAACATTGCCTTTTATATATATAGATAGATTACATACAATTTCAACGCCTCTTTCTCGATTCAAATTGTGGTTTTCGGATATCTGGGAAGGAAATTGTAATATTTGATGATCAGGTAGTTAGCTTGAAACCAGTCGACGTATAATTAAAAATCAAAATAGTTTATACACATTTATAAACAAATTAGTTTAATGGATGTATAAATCACCTACAGTTTTTCTACGCGGAATAGAACAATGGTGTATACTTAAGAAAAGATAATAATATTACGGCTTCGATTGAGAAAGTGAATATGTGCAGATGTTAGCAACATCAAAATTATTGGTAATGTGTTGGCGGTTATTAAGGTTGAAACGGGATGAAAATTCCAATGAAAAAGTCCTTCTCTCGGGGCACACGGGAATAAAAAAATATTTAATAATACGCTTTCGGTGCTTACAGTTTTCATTAAAACGCTTTACCAGGAAACATGGGGTAATTTGATATTTGAATCTTATGCAATTTGGGTGTTATTATGCAATCTTTTTATGAAATGGATGGTTTCCGCATGTCAGAGATTTTCAATTCTATATTTAGACGGAAAAAACAAGATGGCGTTTATTTCATTTTTTTTTTGCCCATTAACAGGCCAGGAGACCTTATTACAGTTGTGAATTAAATCACAGACCCAGGCTTGAGAAAAATCACATTTGTTTTTTGTGTTTTCACCGGGAATCGAAACCGGAACCTTCCGTGTGTGAATCAAGCGTCTTGACCACTACACTACGGATGCCGCCGAATGAAATTATTTCATTTTTATACTGTCGATGTAAAACTTCAAATACGAAAGTATTTTAACTTCATAGTAAAGAAAAAAAATGCTATCTTTTATAACATTTTTTTGATGAAATGTTTATTTTTTAATATGTTTTAAATTGAAACCCATAACCATACGCTGTTTAAAAAGTTTCGTGCCTTTTGGTGTGGTTACCTTAGGTTACCCAATTTTATTATTAATTATATTTTCTGGACTTCTCCGGCTGAACCAATTCACCTACTAGGCAACACTGTGTGTAAAGTGGCCACTAAAACCACCCAATGACAGGTCATAAGCCCTGTAAATGCATAGACTCTCATATTCCCTTTTCAAATATGTATTCTCTCTCTGTTGCAACAAATTTAAATATGAACATCTCCCTAGGGAGAAAATCCAGCCAGCCTGCAAGCATTTGGACATACTCAAAACATTATTCAATTAACTACCTGGTAAAAAAAGAAGTATACAAATTGGGAAATTATTTTCAGGCGTTGCTTAGTAGGTGAATTGGTTCAGCAGGATGAATCTCACCCACATGATAAAGGTTTCAGCTCTTTTACTTCACAAAAGTCAACAGATGGAAGAGTTACAACAGGGAGTCCTTTATTCAAAGCCGTTCTCTCATTGTAAATATCCGTGTTTTTACTTATGCTTGTTGTGTTACTATAGTTTTAATAAATTATTTTTGGATACGTTTATTTATGTAAATTGTTTATGTAAATACATATTTTTTTAATAAAAAAACAGATTGAAGGGATCCTGAGGTGAGTGAATTTTTAAAATCTACTCACTAGTTGGAATGTTTTAAACTTTAAAAATTGATAAACAATGATTACATTAGTTTGATTTATATTACAAACAAGAACCTTATTATGTAATTAACCAGTTTTAATGATTTTTGCAAATTGAGAAATGCTGTTTTTGTGATCGACACCATTTTCAAAACGCAATTAATACAGTTTTTTGTATGAATGCGGTCTTTTGTCAGAACATAGAATCGACCTTACTGCATCCGAAACCGTCAAAATCTCATTTTTTCAAAATTGTGTACTGGCTGCTTTCTGCATAACTACGTTCAAATGCAAGACAGAATTTGTGAAGATCGTCCATTGCTAAATACCATGTCAAAAAGAAGTTCCAATTGGATAAGCCACATTTGCCGTAAAAATATTCTGCACACTATTTTAGAAGGAACGATAGAGGAAACGTACCGTAGAGACAGACGACCCCTCCGAGTGCACTAAGGCTGTACTATGTACCCGTGTAAAACGACTGATGACGCCACCGGCACCAAAATTAAATATGTATTGAGCCTACTGTGTTCAATATTAATGAACAGAAGTTATATTTCATTTATTGAGAATATTTATTTGATTGTTTTTGATCATTTAAAAATTAATAGAAGATTCAAAGAATTACAAACTTTGATGACGTGGAACATTCCAGGATAAATTTCTAGGTAATTAATTTAGGAATTCCTTTAATTAAATTCAAGGATAGAAAGATCACGTCGGTTGTACTTCATTATGTATTCACGGCCCTTCCTGACAGGATAGCTATCTCCTCGGTAATCACAAAACGAATCCCATCTTTTTGCTAATTAATTTATTCATTTATACCTTAGTTCCTTATTAGCAAATTTCACCAATAAACCCACACATACTTTATGGTCCCCATTGAAACATGAAGTTCAAAATCCATTTATTCCTCAGACGATCTATAGAATTAATAATAGTTGGGTCGTTAAATGATTTGTATCTAATAAAATTCTCCGTAAAATGTGCGTCATGAACCTTTTAACTGAATCAGAAAAATTTAGCCCTTGCATAAGACCGAGTTAATAATATCCTTAAGATTTTTATTTTATATATATGAAGCACTTAGTGGAACATTATTATTCAATATAATATTACAATGAAATAACTTGTTTCTTTTGTATTTACTGCTTTAACTTATACAATTCAATAAACCGCTACCTAGTTTTGGCAAAATACTATGCCCTTTTCAACGTTAATTACAAAATTAACATAACAATACAGTGGGGGTAACAATTAAAATATTAAATAAATAATCAAATAAATTTAAGTAATAGTCCTATTTTGAATATGTTCCCTTTCCCAAAAGCAATACATAAACCCCTCATGATCATCTTTAGCATCATTCCTTTTCCGCACCTAATGGTGCATAGGGCACTGCATTGGTACGCCTATCGCTGCGTATCTTGATATTTTTTTTTGTTACATGAAGGTAAAATGATCAGTCTTAGCTTCAGGTACCAGTCCAGGGACCATGAAATGTTCTGGTGTGAAAACACCCTTTTTTAAACTTTGTATCCCGGAGCCGTGTAAACACGTGATTATATAACCACGCGTTGTGTCCCGGTCCCGTGTTTTCGCGTGGTTTACCAGCTGTTCAAAAAAATGCATTTTATTGACATCTAGTGACTTTTATTAGTACTTTTTCACTGCTGGTAAGCTACGTGAAAACACGGGACCGGGACACAAAACGTGGTTATTATAATCACGTGTTTACACGGTTCCGGGATACAAACCACAAAAAAGGAGTGAGACACTGTAGGTATATGTGCGAACATTTTAATGTGTTTCTCCATAATGGCCAATGTTGGCGAAACTATCATACAAAAATAACTTATTAAATTGTTTTAAATAAATATGAGAAGTATGAATTGATTTAACTAAGTATTTGTATAATTATGAGATATTTAAGAAACCCTTCACAAAACGTGAAGTTTCACAAAAATGGGCCGGGCACAGGGTAAATTCTATGTGTATTAGGCCGGTACTCAAAGTGTTAAGTAAATATTTTATATAAACCATGTCGGGAATCGAACCCAAAACCTCTTGCATGGTAGGCAAATACGCTGACCATTACCCACACTCACTCTACCCTCACTGCGTATTTTTTTTATTTTGTTAGTTTGTAAATAGCCCTGAATAGGGCATATTATTTTGTCGAAATCAGTGGGTTATTAAATTATAAAAAATTAACGGTTGATACAAAAATCAAGTTATATCATTGTAATATATTATTATTTAAATCTTAAAGTAGGGCACACATATCATACATATTGTTATGTGTGTTTTAATAATAACATTGCAAATATATTTAATTTATAAATTGTTTATCACATATGTCTTGACCATTATTTTAAATTTTGATATGTTTTTTTCTTCATAAATATTTTTTTCCATTTCGTAATACTTTTTAATTGCTTTAAATAATATTGAATTTTGTGACTTTGCCTTTTTCCTAAATGGAAGTCTAATTTTGTTCTTTTCTCTAGTATTGTGATCGTGTTCATGCTGGTTCCGATCAATTTTTTTCCAAAATTCTGTTTTTTTATTAGAGTTTATAATTTTATGAACAAATATCATTGTATTGTAAAATATTCTTTGTTTATATGTTAATAATTTCATTTCATTTACCATCGACTTTACCCTCGTATATCTGTTTTTTTTTCAAAATGATTCTAAAGGCTTTATTTTGTAATACAGTTAGTTTATCTATGTTTTCTTTATTTGATAAAAATAAAATGCTACTACAGTAGTTAACGTGTGGTTCAATAATTGCTTTGTAAATAGTTTTTCAGGAGTCCTTATCAATAAATCTTCTAATCCTTCCCAAAATTGATATTTTTTTGCAATCTTATTTATTACCATCTTAGCGTTTTGGTGAAATGTAAGTTTTGAATCCAACATTACACCTAAATATTTAATTTCAGTGACTTCATGAAGTTTTTCATTTTCTATTGCAATTGATGGTGTAATTTATATTCTTTTGTTTCCTATATTCATATATTTAGTTTTGTTAACATTTAATTTTAATTATATATTGAACTATTTTATTCCGAAACATGGTATTTTTCAAAACCCGGTTTCGTTTCTTTGGTTTAAATAATTCACCTTCTCAGAACAGCTCCGTTCTGACGTTGAAACATTTAGTTTTTATATAGGTACTGTTAATAACTGCAAAACGAGAAAGAAAATAAAAGTTCTTAATTAGCTTTTATTTCATCCGTTTCTTTTCCAGCGTCCTTTCATCTTTCTATGGGAAATAACGTAATGAATTCATTAGGTATAAACCTACCTTATTTAAATGGGAGTTTCTTTCATCTTTACGCATGATTCAATTGTCAGCCAATTCAAAAGGTTTTATTCAAATAGACCGTCACGACAAAAAATATTGATCGCATCCTTTTCCAAATTTATTTTTCGACAAAAGTATGACTCAGTCAGTTAGCAAAGTTAATGACCTCGATAGTTAAAAAATAGGTACATAATTTTTCTTATGCATAAGTACAAGTACCGATTAGTTAAAGGATAATTTTTTATACTGCTAATTATTTGTATTTTTTTGGATACCTGTTATTGGTTTCATTTTATGTTTTTTCGTTTGCACGTGTATATTCGCTGTATTTTAGTTGGCTGATATTCCAAATAAATAAAATAAAAAAAAAACTAAATAAAAGCTTTCACTTAATTTCGGCAAATTGTATGCATTATTATTGGACTTTCCCGTACTGATTGCATTTATAGAAATTGTTTAAAGTTCAAAGATAGTGATAAACCCACACAGATAAATATATAATATTATCTTAATGTTTTAAGGTACGTGTTTCATAAATCAAAATCTAAGTACACAAATTAGGCCTTTTATGGACAAAAAAGTATTTTTAATATCTTGGATCTCATTGAACAAAATAATTGTGTTATTAAAACTAAATTGTTTTTTAATGTTGAAAAGAACACAATTAGTATAATTCATTATTGAATACTGAATTTCTATTTAAAGATTTAAAATACTTGCGATTCTTAACGCGGTTGTATTTGTTATTAATATTGTTTTTCATTTGCATGAAAAAAAATTAACAAAAAGAAATTTTTCACTAACATCATATCGACAGTGGAAAGGTGAAAGTTTCTTAGCGACATGTACTAAGTACTCTTTCTAGTCTCGAAGATGTCGTAAAAGCGGCAAAACTGGTCACTGGTTATTACAAATTTATGTAGTTGAGTATTGTTTGTCTGTTAATTTTTTTCAATGAACCTCTACAAGATTTTTTTTCTAACAAACATGAATTTTTAAGAGGAAACGTTTTGATTTTTCTTTATACAAACGTATTCCCGTATTTTCTACCTGTATTTTGCACTAGAGCAGTGATTTTTATACACACTATAGATATTTTCCATTGGCGTGTCTTTTAATTTTTGTTTTTTTATTAAACTGTTTCTTATGGGAGATAATACTATCCGGAAACCCATACAAACGCCGAGTTTTATCTGCCGTCTTTTGGTGTACCTACGGTTTACAAATATCATAAATATTTTTTTTAATTTGCATAAATAAACATGTTATAAATTTTATTTTGAACAATGCACGTTAGTACCAAATGCGATCTTTCGTATGAACTATTTGAAACACCTTCGTTTGGTTAAATTCGCGCATAGCAACCAGAGCAGCACAGAAACTAAGAGTGTATGCATTATGTGACTAATATGGTAATAAATGCCGTCTATCTCTGCCTATTCAAACGACAAGAGCCGTCTATATTTACGCCATATTTGTACATCTTGCATTGATCTCCAGTGCATCAATTATCCCTCCTGTTGTTATGTTCTGAATCTGAGACGGTGACAGACAAACATAGACAGTCAAGTAGAAGACCGGGCAATACTACTACCATGGCAAACTTGTCCTTATACAAAATGTCTTCAATCAGTATAATGAATAGAGAGGTAAATAAGAAAAAAACACTTTGCGAACAAAACCGAGACTTCATAAGTCATTTATTCTTAACCCTCTGAATCCCGAATTCAATCTGGCACTTATAAAAATATGTGATATAGGGATAATATTTTTTTTTATCTTATGGTGTGAAGTTATTGCTATTTGTGTTTCTGTACCAGGATTAACCGCGGGAGTCACACTGAACGAAATGTTCAGGAAACAAGATTGTGATTTTTCAATTTCTAAAACAAACTTTTGAACAAATGAGATAATTTCAACCTCTAAAGAACTTTTAATGTAAAATTATTATTATTTTGATAATAAAAGTACACATTGAAATAACGTATCTGGGACTTCTGATGTTTTCTGCACTCAAACAAAGTTTACTACAGATTTTTATTTCAACTTAAAATATCATTTTTATGACAAAAGTGGTCTTACGTCTTTTATTTACGTATAAAATTGCTTATTGCGATAATTTCTGCATTTTTAACATTTAACCGGCAAAAAGTAGACACCTGTATTTTTTCCTATAAGGTACAGATTTTCAAAATACAATTGGTTTCAAAGGCTGTTTTTTTTTATTAGTATCGGAAATGAATACCAGTTGCAAATACACACTGAAATCCATTTTGTGAAATATAAAAAAAGACAATTATGATGATAACATACATAGGTAAGTTTAAACATATTACATCACAAGCCAGTTGGAATTTAGCCCTGAAATGCAAATAATAATGGAAGAAATTATGTTCTCTTACGAGATTTGAAACGTCGAAATGTGAATCCCGTTTTAGGCGGGATTACGGATTGCAACCTAACGGACAAAAATATACGCCATGGAGAAGATTACCAACAATTAGAAAATAAAAACCCTATATTATTCTTCGATAAGAAAAATAAAATCGCAAATTTAGTATTCATTTGAATTTACATACAATCTCAAAGGATTAATGTTTTGAGACCTGAACTAATTCCAATGAATATAAAAAATCGTTTTTTTTATGTACTACCGAAGGAATTATTTACTATCGGAAAATGTATTTAAATATAAGTTTAACTAACTTTAACCCAAATTAATTTCGTTTGAATAGAATATATGAGTAGAGTCTCTGTGTCTAGGCGAATGAAGAATACATCCAGATAGAATAATGCAGGCAGTGAAGAACACCCGAGATGAAAGGGTTGAGAATCAAGTAATTTTATCATTGCTCATCAGCATCATCATTCCCTTATCCGCGCCTAGATTTCGCATAGGGCACTGCATTGGTGCTACAATCGATGCGTATCAGAAATTATTTGTAATAAACGTGAAGAGAAGATGAAGTTTTACGCTTTAGGCGCCAGTCTAGAAACAAATTGTTACAGAATAAGACAAGATAAGCTGGCTTATTCTGTAACAATTTCATTTCGTAAGTTCGTTCGTTCGTCATATATCCATCTCATTTTAACGCAATCAAAACCATATTTCGCTCTCGTTCCCTCCCAAACGATACGAATGAATTTACGAAACGAATTAGTTACAGCATAAGCCCACTCGTCTATTTTAGTCATTATTTAAACTCTGAGAGGCTTTCAACAAAAAAGTTCTTTTCTTGTCTCGAATTTACAATATGACACAATCGGGAAATCGCATTGGTGCATCCAAGACATAGTTTGTCCGGTGCGGATCAAAGAACGGCAAATCATTATTGAATGCTATTTGTTCCAGCAACGATTGTACAACAACCTAATCTTTTGATTGGTACGCAGTTTGTACACTATTTCATTTTATGATGTTTTTATCACTAAAACAGATTTCATTGCTTAATCATTAATAATATTAATATTTAATCAAATTACGTTGAATCGTGAATCGCTTGTCTAACACAAAATTCTGACTTTTTTTGACAGATTGTAGATATTCCTGTATTGTAATTTGAATAATCTTTTCTATGCTTTATCTTAAATGCAAAAAAACCTAACTAATGCCAATATGAAAATGAACACTTTCTTATGCCTTTACATCAACTAGTTTTTTAACACATATTAAAACACCTTACTTCTTTTTCTACCACCTGCTCTATTATTTTACATAAACGTTATGAAAAAAATAATTCACAATTCACAAGTTAAATATGATAATGATCGAATTATGGTTGTAAAAAAATATCTTCGCACGTGCCGGAGCGAAAATCAATTAGAATGAAAGTTGGTATGTAGATTCTTATTCTGAAAACAAAAAAGTATCGGATCTTATTTCGCAAATAATACCAACCCTAATATTATCAATATAATCTTAGCAAGAAAATCAATCTGTTCACAAGATGCCTTGAACATTATCATAATACTTAAACTCAAAGCTATCGGATCTCATCGTGGCGGGGATTTATAGTATCGGAATAACGTTCATTTGTAAGTTCGCAGTTAAGCGTCCGATGAAAAGCCGAGCTAAATAAGTGACCGTTGATCGTGGCTATATATCTATAATATAATAAGATACAAAGAGAGGAGCAACGATGATTTGTGAATCCGGTCATATTATCTCGGTAAATTGAACGCAGGAACTCAACTAAGGATTAGCGCGCAACCTCTCGACCTCACAGAGTTCAATACTCCTCGGATGCGGTGCGATCCTTGCGAGGACGCATAGACCCTAGATTTAAATAAGTAAATTATGAATTATGAAGATAAATCATAAGCGCTTTACTATTCAAAGTGACTATATTAGCAGCTACGTATGAAGTGCACTATCAGATTTAAAAGCATCTTCTTGTTCAATCAAATGTAATCGTATTGTAGAATCCAGAAACATTTCAGACTTTTGTATCTAAGAGTATACTTTATAATTTCAATTATCTGTCATTCATTTTAAATTTGCCCAAAATTATATTATGAATATGTTTCGTATATCGTATTAATAATACTTTTCGCACCATAAAAGTCCAAGATAAAACATCCAGACTCGAGAAAAATTACATTAAATATTGTTAACATATTACAACAGAGATGAAAAACATTCAAGAGAAGGTAATATTGAAGTCTAGGCATCTACAGGGCTTATGACCTGTCAATGGCTGGTTTATGTGGCCACTTTACACACTGAGTAACATTCACCATTCTGCTCATATTTGAACATTTATATTCCTTCAATTCTTTCATCTGTTGATGTTTGTGAACTTTAAGAGCTGAAACCTTTTTTTATATAATAATAACATTTTCAGGCGTTGCATAGTATGTAGGTGAAATAATTCAATTAGATGAATCTCACCCGCATAAATACTTCACAAACATCAACAGATGAAAGAATTGAAGGAATACAGATGTTCAAATATGGGCAGAATGGTGAATGTTACTCAGTGTGTAAAGTGGCTACTTAAACCATCCATTGACAGGTCATAAGCCCTGTAGATGCCTAGACTTTTCTTGAATGTTCTTCATCTCTGTTGTAATATGTTAATATAAACAGTTCCCCAGGAGTTGAATCCAGTCCTTGTCCACAAAAATTTGGACAAACTCAAAATATTATTGAATATTGTGTTACCACCTAAAATTGAACCAGGAACCCCCTGTGTGAGACACGTCTCTTTGCCATTAAACCTCAAGGGCCGCCTGATAATAGTTGAGGTAGAATACACATGGATTCTTCGATACTAATTTAATAAATCATTTGCAGATTGGTGATTTAAGTATTGAACATACGCCGAAGATTTGTTTTAGGTGTACATTTTTACAGACGTTCTAAATAACAATGCTTAGCTCTGTAGTTTTGGCTTTAATTTAAGTATCCCACACCCCCTGACCCACGTTCAAGACAATTGTTTTTAATTCGGCCATTTTGCAATCTTTTGCCGATTTGGCGAATTGGCCGTGATAGTCCAAATCTTGCAGACGTTTTATGATTATTATGATTAGCACAACTTAACGTGTTTCATATCTCACAAATGACATGCAATTTATGTATTGAAGATATCGCTCTGCCAACATAACTAAAACTCTTCTAGAAGGAGGACAAACTCACCCACGTAAGAACTTTCAAAAATTAAAGTGTCTGTGATGTGATATAGGCGATTAATATCATAATCCTTCCTACACGCTGTGCAGAGCTGTACTGGTGAATGCGGAAATAGATTCAAACCCGTTTTTTAAAATTTGACGAAAACTAGATTTATTTCATTTTTCTTATCTAACTTTATAAGTATTTATATTACATGACGCTTTAGTATTGTCTATAATTGTTATTTTTATCCATTATTATTATTTTTATGTTTTATTATTATCATCTATTATTATAAATATCTATTTGCATATATTTCTAAAGATACTTAAACATGTATGATTAATAAGTTAGAATGATTGCAGAATATTTGTATTCGTTATATCTTTAATTTTCGCAAATTTGACCACATAACCACTTGAAATAACAACATGGTAAACTCAATAATTCAGTCGGTTTGGAATTGTAGGATATATGGAGACAAATGGATACATTATTCTTTTCATAATTTAATGGTGATCACGTGTTCAGGAGTGCGATGGGGATATTAAGGAAACTAATAAGGTAAATCAGTTGTATGAGAGAATATTATATTATATGGCAAATTAAGGCATATTAGTACACTTCACTTAAATCTCTGGTTCCTAACATATCATTTATAAAGCCTTTCTGCACTTCCGTGGAATGCCGGTCAAGATCACGCACTATTAGAGATGCCAGAAAATGAATGGCTTCGGGCTCTTACGTTTGCATCCTGAGTTCTCTAACAGAAAGCGTTTACTGAAAAACATGACGTATTTACCTAAAATAACATCGAACAAGGATGTTTTCTTCCGATAACAAAGAAAATATACAGCCTGTTTTACTTCAGTACTTTTTATATTTAAACTCTTGATTAATTATTCATTTGCTGCATACCTATGTTATAATTTCTTATTCAATTTTCTTTTATTATTTCTTTATTTTTTGCTAATTTTATTTTTTGTATCTATATATTTTTTTTTTTTTTGCACCACAACAGGCCAGGAGGCCTAATTACAGTGGTGAATTACATCACAGAGCACCCAGGCTTGAGAAAAATCACATTTTTAATTTTTGTGTTCTCACCGGGAATCGAACCCGGAACCTTCCGTGCGTGAGTCAAGCGTCTTGACCACTACACCACGGAGGCCGCCTATACTTGTGTACAGGCGTTTTGTTTCATTATAATTGTTCTTCAATAATATTTTATACTTTGTCAAATTTCGAAATTAAAAAATTGTATCCCACCGGAATGTCTCTTAACTTAATGGACGACTGAAATTGTAACATTTAACTTTATTATTCACACCTAACCTTTTTAGTTGAGCGTTGTTGTTGAGCGGTCCAGCTGATACATTTCAGTTCAGTTTAGTTCAGTACCCAAAACCAGCGTTAATTATGGTAAATAATAAATAATACAATATGTTTTGTTTGCAAAACAGCGAAATAGGTCTCTAATACAATTCAGTTAAATGTAATTTAATTTAATTTAATTATTAGCAAACATATTAGAAACTGTCTATCCTCACTAGGTATAGAAGTTTTATCTATCTTCGTGTAAAATATCGAGCGACAAGTTGAATCCTGAAACGGTTTTGTAACAACAGGCCACTGACCGTTGCAAAATGCTGTTAGGTTCTGTTTCACCAGTACAATGCTCCAGCAAACAAGGCATTAGTATCAATGGCTGCTATTCACGAAGTGTTTGAATTGGTTGAACACCCTCATATTCATCTAATCTACATAGCTCTCAGTGACTACCACTTATTTCCAAAACTCAAGAAACATTTGCGTGGAAAGAAAATTTTGGACTACAAAACGGTCATGCTGCAGATGAGTGGTTGGCAGGAGTCCGACAAATAATTTTCTACAAGTAAGCTATAGTGCAGTGACTTAGTAACACTCGCTTGAATGTCTCTACTATGTTGGTCATGTGACGTGGGAGTGGGCGGAGTCACGTAGAACGTGGCGTCTGGCAGTACGCCGAAGGTAAATCATTCCGACGGCACTCAGATTCATTGCTCCCTAGTGATAAGACGTATTTCTTTACAATAAACTCCATCTCAATAATCACTATCTTTTCTTTGGCTTTGATCAAGTCATTACATATAGAAATGTTGAAAGGTAGCTGAAAAAAGTGCATATAAGCCCAAGGGGACTACGTCGTAAAATAACGAACAAATTTTCTCATTCACTTCAAAATTAGTCAGGGGTCACAATTTAGGTCAAGAGTTAGCTCATGGTATTGAATGATTTTAAAGATCCGAATGTACTAGTAAATATAAAAAGTATTTGACACAAGAGTCACAGAGTGTTTGTTTGTGTTCAGCGGAAACACGAACGAAATTTGACTGCATTAGAGTGAGACGGAAATTTGAGATATGAACGAACTTACGAACGCCACGTGGTCATTAATAATATGAATATTATAAGAAATACTCCATATACAAAATATTTTATTCTCAATATTCTCTAGCTATCCATACCTTTTATATTTTCCATTTTCCTAGCGCAGCTCCAGGGAACAATAATCATACGCTCCCAACGAACACTATCTACAACCGAGCTGTGCCCGAGCTTCAAACACAAGCAATTCCAGCGTCACATGACCGCTAGCTTGACCAGAAGGTTCCAACAGCACGTCACGCCGGCAAGCATCACCATCAGCAAGTTAGTGGAGTTGCGAAACCTTCCCTTCAAATACAGTCTACTTTCTAAATTTTCCTCCTCCGGGACAAGGGATACAAGGCTACACTCATCGTTCACTCCTTAATTATTATTATATTTATGTATCCCAGTAGGTGCCCAATTCTCTCTGGTGGCTCTGTAATCCATTGAGATGTAGGAGTCAACATGGCGATTCGATTTGGATGTCCTTGCGTGGTACAGCATGTCAGTATGGCCTGAATTATTATTGTGTACAAAAATAATACTTTTATTCGACTATAATTTAGTGGCCTTCTTTCTTTAGTCAGGGTAATTAGTCATAGACATAAATTTTTATTCAATCATCTTTTCCACGCAAGAACGTCACATAATGCTTACAATAAACGTACTTAAAAGTTTTATTGCACATCTTGCTATTTTTAAAAAATAAAAAAAATATCAGTTTTGGATGATCGTGTACTTAAACATTTTTATATATTTTCATATTACTATTGAGATGGAGAACATTTTAGAGATGAGAATAATGTGGCAGTCTAGATAATTACAGAACTTATGACCTGTCATTAGCTGGTTTACGCACTGTGAAAACACCCACCATTTTGCCTATGCTTGAACATCGTCTTCTTTTTGTGCCTAATCAGGTGTTCCGACATTAGCAATCAATTCTAAAAAAGTCTCTCTCTGTCTTGCGCTGTCCAGAACAACTTTTCCACACATCTCATTCCGATCCAGTCTGTTGCGCAGCTAAGAAGTTTGCATTCTGCCAGGTCCACGTTGTCCTTCAATCTTGCCCATTAGTATATGTTGGAGGATTTTATATTTGTCTCCAAGCGGGCTGTGACCCAGATAGGAAATCTTACCGACCTCTATACATTTAAGTAATTGTCTGTTGTAATTTACTTTCCTCGGGACCTCTACATTGTTCACCAAATCTGTCCATGGTATCTGAAGCATTCTTCAGTCAAGCCACATGTCGAATGCTTCCAACCGGTTCATAGTGTGTGCCTCCAAAGTCCAGGTTTCTGAACCATACAACGAAACTCACCAAACCTTCACCATTCTCTGCTTAAGTTTCAAATTTAATTTATCAATGCAGAATATTATTATCATTTTGTTGAAAGTGCTACGGGCTATTTCGATCCTGTATTTTCACCCCCTCATCTGAGTCTACAGACTTTGTAATAATACTGCCGAGGTATTTAAATTATTCCACCATCTCCAGCAGTTCATTTCCTTACCTTAAAGTAATGCTGGAGTAGTCTGCTCTAAAAATCTATAGTTCTTTCATTTTTCCATCTCTTGATATATTTTATTTTACACAGATAAATACAGTAATAAGAAAAAAAATAGTAAATTTGGTCAAAATTTTTAACTATCCAATCCACCCCCGATGACACATAAGGCACTGCGTTGTCAAATCAAATGCAGCGTATTTCGATAATTATTTGCAAGAGGATGAAAAGGCGATCAGTTTTACGCTTCAGATGCCAAATAAATATTTTTCATATTTGAAGCATTAACTTTGTGATGAAATATTTTACTAAGTGTTTTTAAATATTTGTGTATAAACACTTACCGACTATTCTATGTCTATTGGTTTCGAGATGTACCCGTCTCTTCGTCAGGACACCAATTAAGTGGCGCTAAGGGAATAAAGAATTTTGAGATTTGTAACATAACGAATCTACCAAAATCCACTTTTTTTTCTTCAGAATTACCGATTTTCACTTAATGGAGAATGGCGACGCTGGGTAGGAAACCATTTAAGGAGATAGAAACATGAAAAAAAGAAGAAAAAAAAATCAAATGCAATTTAGGGGTACTCAGGCCAGTTAGATGCATATTCGATCGTAATAATTATTATTTTCATGATAAACTTTTTCAAATATTTCAATTTCGTAATCATTTTTAATTAGTCATAAACATCTTAAGTAAAGTATTTTATCTCTGTCAAGAAACCACAGCCCGAATTACATTTTTTTGAGTTGCTTCATCAGACTCCTCATTTTCATCGATTTGATGAAATACAAACTGTCCTAATGTCTGTTTCTCGTTTCATTTGCGTTCCAAAATCACGTTAGAACAAACGATTTGAAAATCCTGGCTTGTGCACAATTATGATTAATTTCTTGTCATCAGTTCAGGGACACTTGGTGACCAGGAGCCTGGTGACATCACTTGACCTTCTGTCTCGACTCGTTTCCTGCGATTGTGCCAATACGAGCTCTACATGGGAATTACTTACCACAATGCGAGTACGTACTAAACTTCTTTCGTACCGCAAAATTCTAATTTCCTAATGGAAATGTCATGTACATAATATGTACCTGGAATCTATGTAGATATTTATTTACGATCATCTTTTATGATGATTATTCACCGATGCCTGACCTAAGTAAGGTCTTTTGCTTCTTCAGATATGCACTCATGAAGTCCAACTTATTACAATATTTGAGTTTGTCCAAATGTTCGTAGACAAAAGACTGGATTGTTGTAATTTGTTGATCTTAATGACTCCCGAGGGGGTGAAATCCAGTCTTTTGTCTACGAACATTTGGACAAACTCAAATATTGTAATGAACCAATTGGTCCAAGAAGAAGTTTGAAAATTGAAAATTTTTTTTCAGGCGTTGCCTAGTATGTGAAATAATTCAGTCAGATGAATCTCTTCACAACAATAGAGGTTTCAGCATTTTAACTTCACAAAAATCATCAAACAGAGGAATTGAAGATATTTGATGTTCAAACATAGGCAAAATGGTGAATGTTACACAGTGTGTAAAGTGGCCACTTAAACCAGCCAATGACAGGTCATAAGCTCTGTAAATACCTAGACTTCCATATTACCTTATTTAAGGTATTCTCCATCCCTGTTGTAATTTGTTAGTCTAACTTATTGTTTCTTGGTTTAAGTTTACAGCGATTTATACGAGCACCAAAAAAATAGTCCAGATCTTGTCTCGATGTCCCTTATGTTTGTCAATGCTTCTTTTCTTTTTTTAAATGTTTTAACTATCCTTTTATTGAAATGTTAAAATCCTATAAATTGTATAAATGGACAATGTCCGTTAATAAATAAATAAATATGAGTAAAACCGCACACGTCATATTTGATTCAGACGGATGTAACGGAGAACCTCGGTGTGGATGGAAAATACTAAGATCTAGTTGGTAGTGCTTTCCTTGAAGGGTGTAGGCATACTCATGATATTATTGATGTGTCGTGCTTTTTTTCAATGTTTTTTAAATATCTTCAAATTTCATATTTTTGGATTTAACTTTTTTTATTTTAAAGGAAATGTTTCAAATAACCTGGACATCAGGCGTGAGCGGTGAATATTATCAGTAGGTATGCTCACAACAAATAATCATGTTTTTACTTTGGGTAGGTATGTTAGCAATTAAAATCAATATGGCATAGAATCACTTTTGTAAAGCGCGAGCTGATTATATTACGAATATGGTGCTATACAGGTTTTCCACTATAATAATAATAACTGATCTTCTATAAATTAACGAAGCACAGGAGTAGGCGCGTCTAACGGTGAAACTGTAAACATTAGGTCAGTACCTAAAACTCAAAATGTTCTTAAATATTGGCCAAATTACAATTACTTGTACGGCCTCGTGGTGTAATGGTCAGCGCGTTTGCCCACCATGCAAGAGGTCTGGGGTTCGATTCCCGACATGGTTGATTTGAAATATTTATTTAAAAGGGTGTTTTCATACTAGAATATTTCATGGTCCCTGGACTGGTACCTAAAGCGTAAGACTGATCATCTTACCTTCATGTAACAAAAAAATGATCAAGATACGCTGCAATTGGTTTACAAATGCAGTGCCTTATGCACCATTAGGTGCGGAAAGGTAATGATGATACAATAACACGCTATTTAAAATATCATGCAACTTTATGCGTTATGAGAGTATTTTTTTCATTGCAACTCACGAGTTGGATGCTCTTATCTCTACGAGTCTCGTAGGACAATACGACAACGTTATGAACCTTAATACGCGCGCGCGGAAATTTGAATATATCTAATAGGACTGGACTCAAAATGAAGAGTAGTATCTAGATTCCAGCATATATAACAAATACTATCAAGACCAAGGTACCTTGATATTCAGTCAATTAATGGGAAAAATACGCATACATATAGGCAGGTATGTATAGGTATACTGAAAATATTACTTGAATTTGTAAATCGCGTGCGTATGAACATTTTCTGCGATAATTTTAGAAATATTTGTAGATTATTATTATTTTTGGTATTTATAATTTTTAATAATACAATACATACTATTATTTTCAAATATTCAAGGGATGCGCAGCATCCACAGTATGTATGGGTGAAACTAGCCTGCTGGACATGTTATTTTCATACATAAATGAATCTTTATTGCATGTGTCTTTTACTAACAGATCCATTTTTAAAGCACAGGAGATTAAAATACATAATTGCAGCGATGCATTAGAGATTAGGGCACAAAACACTCAGGCTTAAGAGAAATCACAAATCTCGTAATATCTTCAGGAGTCACCGTTTACATGCCGACGTGACTTAGACGGAAAATTTTAGTTACTCTGAAATAACGATTACGATCAGTACCACGTTTTTTAGTTGAACTATTAATATGTTGTTTTATGAATCTAAAATAAGTATAAAATATTATTTTTGAAACATTATTCAACATGTAGCGGTCCACGTATATATTTTATGAGTATAATATAAATCTCAAGATTTCAGGATGTACGAATACCGTATCCAATTAATTAAACGTCAGAAAAAATACACTATCTGCGCAATAAACTGCCATGTGAACAGAATGATTAAGTTATAATATACCGTATTAACCCGAACATAGCGCGGCCTCAAATATAACGCGACCGATATGCTCGTATGCGAGAGGTAAACTTATTTGCTTTTATCTTAAGATTTTTATGTATTTTCATTACGTATTTTTGTATTATTAAATTTATTACTGACTACTATTTGACATATTACTATAGTATAGAGTGAGTTCCTAGAAACGATATTTCAAATATCATTTCAATTATGTTTTATGCATTTTTTTCCTGATATGAGATATGAATGATACTATTTTTTTATATTTTATTTAATTAAAAATATAAAAGTACAACATATAAACAAAAAGAAAAACGTAATAAAGCAAAAGTATAGAAACAAAAAAACGAAACTAAATACCACACCAAAGAAGAGGCAACGTCTTGTTCTTGCTGTGGGATTATAATATGAACAATCTAAGTATAAAATATACGTATATCTCAAAAAATAAATGAAAGTATATAAAACATATTTTATAATACATATGCATGCAAATGCGCATGCGTGCGCACGCATGTATAATTATACACACACATCCACGCACACGCACACGCACTCACACGCACATACACATACACCCACATACATACTATAACACGGTGATGAAAATTATAAAATAAGGTTTTCAAGTCGCTTAACAAAAGAATTTCAAGTACCTACTGCAGAAAAAACACAAACAAAAAATCCCAATTTAAAAAACAAAACTTAAATTTGACTTAAAGGCGTAAGTATAGCCTGTGAGCTCGCCAATACATGACAGATGACATTAAACATAACCATAGAAAAACATAGCAGTTGAGCTCTCAGAAGTAAAGCAACGTGAATGCAGCAATGCTTGAACTACATGTCAATGATATTCTAATAATAAATAATATTATTTGGCCTTACGGAACTTTAAAGCACACCTTGGTTTAATTACTAATAGTATTTTATCGGTTAGGTGGGTGTATTTAAAAAAAAATGTTGCGTACCTGAAAAAAGCACAAATAATTATGTTTTTGTAAATGATGACAGTAGCGACACTCAGAGAGTGGCTTTGTGACGTTTTGACATTTTTTATGAGAAATTCATGGCGTAGCCGAAATAATGTTATAAAAACGAGGATGTTTTGTTGATTGACGTTAGCAGGCGCTACCCAGGGGCGACTTTGTGACGTGAGAAATTATTTTAAAAAGGAGATTCATGGCGTAGCCGAAATATTGTAGTTAAAACGAGGATGTTTTTGTTGATTGACGTTAGCAGGCGCTACCCAGGGGCGACTTTGTGACGTGAGAAATTATTTAAAAAAAGAGATTCATGGCGTAGCCGAAATATTGTAATTAAAACGAGGATGTTTTTGTTGATTGACGTTAGCAGGCGCTACCCAGGGGCGGCTTCATGACGTGATGAAATTATTAATTTAAATATTTTTTTTCATTTTACATAGCGTAGCCGAGATAAGAAATTGCGTGGTGTTTCGAAATTTAACCGTGTAGGTAGCCGCCTAGTTAAAATATTATTTTTGTATTTGTATAATTCCTGTTTTATAATGTTTATGTATTTATCGCTATAAGAATTAAACTAAAGATAGTTTTTACTTTTAATCGCTATCCGTTTTTTAATTTATGTTTGTAACACTAAATAATATTTATTTTTCAAGTATTCAATGTTATTTTTGCATTTAAATTAATATTGTTAATTTAAAGCGTAATTTTATTTTTCGAATTTACTAGACTGTTTTTATTACAAAAAATAAAAATGCATATTTCTCTATGTATTCTTCTGTTATAAACAATCTATTAAAATAATACACATCAAATTTCCATTGTCTGTTGATTTGATTTGCAATCTTCTTTTGTTTTCGATGGTTAAAACTCTAGGAAATTCAAAGACAATAATTTTTTTACTGTCATATATTGGCGAGCTCACACGCTATACGTAGCCCGAGGGCTATGTATAGCGTGTGAGCTCGCCAATATATGACAGTAAAAATTTTATTGTCTTTGAATTTCCTAGAGTTTTAACCATCGAAAAAAAAGAAGATTGCAAATAAAATCAACAGACAATGGAAATTTGATGTGTATTATTTTAATAGATTGTTTATAACAGAAAAATACATAGAGAAATATGCATTTTTATTTTTTGTAATAAAAACAGTCTAGTAAATTCGAATAAATAAAAGTACGCGTTATATTAACAATATTAATTAAAATGCAAAAATAACATTGAATACTTGAAAAATAAATATTACTGAGTGTTACAAACATAATTTAAAAAACGGATAGCGATTAAAAGTAAAAACTATCTTTAGTTTAATTCTTATAGCGATAAATACATAAACATTATAAAACAGGAGTTATACAAATACAAAAATAATATTGTAACTAGGCGGCTACCTACACGGTTAAATTTCGAAACACCACGCAATTTCTTATCTCGGCTACGCTATGTAAAATGAAAAAAAATATTTAAATTAATAATTTCATCACGTCATGAAGTCGCCCCTGGGTAGCGCCTGCTAACGTCAATCAACAAAAACATCCTCGTTTTAATTACAATATTTTGGCTACGCTATAAATCTCTTTTTTTAAATAATTTCTCACGTCACAAAGTCGCCCCTGGGTAGCGCCTGCTAACGTCAATCAACAAAAACATCCTCGTTTTAATTACAATATTTCGGCTACGCAATGAATCTCTTTTTTTAAATAATTTCTCACGTCACAAAGTCACCCCTGGGTAGCGCCTGCTAACGTCAATCAACAAAAACATCCTCGTTTTTATAACAGTATTTCGGCTACGCCATGAATTTCTTATAAAAAATGACAAAACGTCACAAAGCCACTCTCTGAGTGTCGCTACTGACATCATTTACAAAAACATAATTATTTGTGCTTTTTTCAGATACGCAACATTTTTTTTAAATACACCTACCTAACCGATAAAATACTATTAGTAATTAAACCAAGGTGTGCTTTAAAGTTCCGTATGGCCAAATAATATTATTTATTATTGACATGTAGTTCAAGCATTGCTGCATTCACGTTGCTTTACTTCTGAGAGCTCAACTGCTCTGTTTTTCTATGGTTATGTTAATGTCATCTGTCATGTATTGGCGAGCTCACAGGCTATACTTACGCCTAGCCCGACTTAAATGTTAAAAAGCAACATTTAATTAAATAGGTTGATAAACAAATATTTTAAACTTTATAAATTATTTTAAAGAATAGATTTAAAAAAGAGAAAACATACAAAACATTATATAAAAGTAGATAAAAATATTATAGCACTAACCGATTTGTGATCCCGTGGCTAGAAGTGCGAACGCATCGATCAGAAGTCCGAGGTTCCAACCCAACTCTACGACAAATTGATTCCCATTTTATAACAATAACTCGCTGAAAATAGCTTCCGAAAAAATTGAAATATTTGGGTACAACAAAAAAACGCCAATATTTATTTTTTCTAAAAAAAAATACTCTAGTAAACTTTTTATCCAAAATATCATTTATTTTCCTAATATTGTTTGCGTCAATGCATTGTCAATATGTTAACAGTAAATTTTATAATTATCTTTTTTTTAAATACTTCAATTTACTTCGGCCATATTTACAAAAAATAATAAATCAAAATGTAGAATAATCACTAAGAAAATAGACTTTAGCGCAATATGACTTTAATGTAAAACTGTAACTTTTTCACATTATCACAATCCGTCGAAGTCTTTTGATAATGAATTAACAATTCGCCAGTGGATAAAAATAAAACAGAACAAAACGATTAAAGATATACGGCTGTTTTCTTTGCCGACAAAATATAACTGACGTTTGGGGGTGACAATAATAAATTTCGACTAGGAGTTTTTTATAACTTAGGTAGGTACCTACGTAGTTTACTTACACGGAAATCAGAAAGAACAGTACGAAAACATTAGCTCAATTCATACCCAGAGACATTTAGCTCCTTTGACAAAATATGATTTATCAATCATTATCGCGCCATACTCGTAAGCAATATTTGCTAGAACCACACTCGATGAGCATTACGTGTGACGTCAAAGTTACGTGACGCCAACTGAGAGCCATTTTGTGTGTACTCGTTTGAAAACCCAAAAAATTATAAATGAAAACAAGTTTTCTTATCCATTGATAGTTATACAATAATTATAATCGTAATCATTCACTCTAAATCGTAATTCACTCGTTTGAAAACCCAAAAATTATAAATGAAAACAAGTTTTCTTATCCATTGATAGTTATACAATAATTATAATCGTAATAATTCACTCTAAATATTTCTTATATTTCCAATCTTATTCCAAATTTGTAAAAATACACTTTGTGTAAAAATACAAATGTGTACAGTTGACATATTACGTCAAACAACCAAAAAACCTGTCTGGTTAAATAATGTTAGGTGTATTAAGAAAGTTGTTATTTCATTGACTTTCTGCGTAAATGCAATAACTCTGAAAGACGCTGGTCCTACGTCACTCAATAGCCTAAAAGATAGACTTAAAGAAGAGAAAGTGGAAATCAGTCAATTCGTGACGATCCAGACTTTTCCGTTGGTAAGCGAGCGAGTTTTTTAAACGTGCCTGGACTATCGATATGTGGGAATTCTGGTCAATTTTCTGCAAACCTTTACTCGTTATAATCAATGAATATGTTTTCAGCAGGATGGAGTAACGTCACACACTTGTCACATGTCTGCCAGAAATTCGTGAAATTTTCCCTGGCAAATTGATCTCCAGGAAAGGTGACAAAAATTGGCCTCCGCGCAGTCCTGATTTGACCTATAAGTCCATGAAGACGTTTTCTTGTTAAGATGTCCAAAATCAAAAAGTTATGTCAATAAACCGGGATCTCAGGTAGAGTTAAATGAAAATATCCAACACGAAATGGCAGCCATTTCAGAGACTACTTACCGAATACTGCCGAACCATCCAAGGAGTTTTTGCCGTTCTTTTAGATGGGTGCCATGAGGGTGAAGAATTACATTTAGATGACATTATTTATATAAAGTAATTTCTTAAAATGTTTATTTCAATGACTGATAGAGGCTTTTTTGATGGGCGTCTCTCCTGTATTTACATCGTTTTATCAAAAATAAACTTTCTTTGGTGAGTTTTGCTGCCATGTTAAAGCTATTTGTTTTTTTATATTCTAATTTGAGTTTTAGTATAAGGTTGTACTCGTGTTTTGTGTCAACGTATATGAATTGGACTACGTCCGTTCGTATATAAATAAATACAAAACTGTGGTTACGTATTAAAAGTCAAAGAGCGTACAAAAAGTGTTACAAATGTTTAGTCCCACGGTGATAGGAAGCAGCAACTACTAGTATGTATGTAAATATATATATAATGAGAATACAGTTGTACCCTAAACATGTTTCATGATGTCACTTGTTTAAAATAAGGCAATTGTTCAATACCTAGGATTGTTCACAAGTTTATATTGACGTGCAAACTTGATATTCTTATTGTGTCCTTATGTCAGTAGTATCGAACATACTCGTACATACCTCATAAATGTAAGGAGATAGTCATGCGTGATTGAGAAATCTTTATGAATACATAAATAATATTATTCTCGAGATGCAGCGGTTAGCGCGGTTGGTTTTCATGCTTGAGGTCCCGGAAATAAATATCGACAAGGTTGAGATGAAATTTATTTATTTTATGTGATATCAGTTTTTTATGAGATAATTTTTTTTTCATAAAGTGATATGCGGTAAATAAGAGTTTTGACAAATATGCAATTGAACATTGTCTTTCTGTCACTCTCTTGCAGATGCCTGCCCGATAAAGTGCGAAAAAGACAACTGCACGGCCCGACGGACTGATTTGACAGAATTGAGTGTGGATCTCTGATCTCGGTACCCCACGAATTGAAGTACTCTCTTATGCTGGAGATGGTTCAGAAAAAAATTCTGAGGTATCTTTACTTAAGGGAGTGCGGATATTATCCGTGGTTGTACTCGTCTGACTTCATACTGGGAATGCTTGGCTACAATAGTTTGGAGAAAAGAAGAAACGCATACTTGCTTATGTATTTTTTCTGATTGATCCGTGGTATTACGATCAACATAGGTGTAACGGAGAGTATTTTTCTTTATGTTCCTAATGACTACCTTAGACATAGACAGCTTAAGCTGTTTTATCTTCCTGCTTGCAGAACCAACCTGCCGATGGTAAGCCTGGTCGAGTTACCCGATGTAATACTCTGTTCTACTGCGGTCCATCATCGACCAATTACAGCGCGAATTCATCAGTAATGCGGATGCATGTACTCGCGAACCAATATGCTAACAACATCGATGTCTTTAACGTGAGTCTTGTAAATTTTAAATATCAAATAGAACTTAACATTCTGTTCATATTGTATTTTATAACATTATGTACCTAGCTGCTTTAAACCTTTAACTGCATTTCTTTAGCTTTTTTTTAAAAAACCAACTTAACTTCTAAACACAATTCTTTATTTTATCACCCTATATTGTATTTTTTTAAATTTATGTTGTTTATATACTCATCTTATTTTTTTTATACCAACTTTACTTCTAAACACTGTTCTATCTTTTGTTGCTTTATATTGTATTTTTTTTAATTTTATGTTGTTTATGTACTCATATTTTATATAACTTTCATTCATATAAAAGCCTTATGGGTGTGTTATAATTAATAAAATAAAATGAAACTAAAATAAATAAAATATTATTTTATCTGCTTTTTCACGTTTCTATAGCGCATACACATCTTGAAATTCAGTTATTTCCTAGAAAATAAGCTGATTGACAGTTTAAACACTCAATTACATTAAAAATATATTCACGTCCTCTCAAGAACCACTAGGATTGTGGTGTTCAGAGTTACTGGGAATATTCCCTTGTTGAATATTCAATTAATCCAAAGAAGGAAATAAATTTTCGAACAAATATAACTTATTGCAAATGATAGTTCGTGATAATTTTGCATTCTTGAGTTCTTATAGAGATAAAGAAATTAATTTTGAAAATTAATCACAGGGAATTATTACGGACCTGTTATACACGCCATATATCTCATTTTTATTTTGCAAGTTCTAGAATCAACTATCACATGAACTTAAGAATCCCTAAACTTCAGATATGTTAATAAGTTTGAGGATAAGGCGAGTATATTTGGTTATTAAGGTTAGTTATAAATCGAACCAAACATTTTTTTACTTTCAATATAGTTTTTATACTTGTTTTTTATGTTAAAAAATGTTATTTGTTTTTTTTCAATGGCTACAGTACCATTTTAGTTTGAGACTTTTTTAACTTTTCATGTTCATTATTTTATAGTACAGGCAATTTGTGCCGTTTCGGTCAAATAAAAAAATTAGAAATATACAGACTGAACAAACATTTGGATCAATGAAAACAGTTTTTATTGTTAATTTACTGAATATTTAATTTAATTATGTGCAAGTCAATATCGAGACTTGAACCACACTTTTCTTATCACCCAGTATATGTTTGTAAGTATTAAACTCAAGTATTTAAACTTTTCGTTTAAAAACAAACCCCCAGAGTATTTATCTATCCATAATAAAACAACGTCGAACATGTTAAAATAACATTAGAGTATTATGTTCCGTGTTAAATTTGTTACAAACATATTTGAGAAATGGAATTTTCATATCGTTGGCCTCATAGAACAACGATGGATGTGCGAAAAATGCGACATAGACATTCTTTTATATTTGATCTTGAAAAAGTTATAGAAAGGCTTTTTTGGAGGTTTAAAAGAAAATATATATATAACTAAACCAAGTATCAAATCGTATACTTCTCTGTACTTATCAAGTTGTGAAATAAAGAATCAACAAAAAAAATGAACCGCTATCACTTAAAGTTGAAGAAAACCACTGTGTCGTTGTTCTACTATCCCGACGATATGTTATTAGCAATATTTTGAGTTTGTCCAAATTTTTGTAGATAAGGACTGGATTTAACTTCCTGGGAAGCTGTTAATATTAACACTTCCATATTATCGTTCACTGCCACTTAAACCAGTCAATGACAGGTCATAAGCCCTGTAGATGCCTAGACTTATATATATTTCTTCTTTATCTCTGTTGTAATATATTCATATATTATTAGGGTAAAATGAGACAGTGGTAATTATATTTAATTTGTTTTATTAAACTTATCGTCTTGCTTGCTAATCTCTTTTATTATTAATTTATTTTAAATCTTAAATTAATCAAAATTCATTAAAAACATTTATCAAATCAGTTAAGTTTTTTTTTCGTTCTTCAAAATATTCTAGCTAGTAGGGTCAAAGCACCAATGAATGGCCGTTTGAAGTTCAGCTTGTAGTGAAACCCATATTAAAGGTATAAATTTCATTATGTAAGCGTACAAAATTAAAGAAAACAATAAAAAACACATTTTTTCTAAGTAATTTTATTTTTTTATTGAAATACAAGTATTGCAATTATAATTAATATTACTCTAAAAAAATCAGAATCACCAGTGAATGACCACTACTATCCCAGTAAAAATAATACTCACATTTAGTTACATCATAACATTATAAGACACCCTAACACATTAGAATATGGATATATTCAAAGAAATAGCATCAAATAAAATACTTACCACACTTTTCCTTATAAAAACACTATCTATCTCAGAACAATAACACGAAGACGCACTATTACCTTTTGACAACTCACAGTTCAAAACTGATAGATTTGTTTCTTACCAAAAGATGTGTCCGCCTACTGCTTTTGTCATACTTTCTAGTGTTAAAAGTTTTTTGACTGGACACATGTAGCAATTCTTATTAAATTGTGTTTTATTAACCAATGGTCATTTATTGCTGCTTTGACCCTAGTATTGAACCTTTACAAACTTGCAATAATTGTTTAGAAAAATAATACAAAACACCAATAAGCAACAAGTCACTGTACCCATAAAAAAATACAAATTTTCTCAACAATCATTGTATCTTTGTATTTAAATTTATAAATAATTATTTTGGGATAGAAGGAAGTGCTATAATAGGAGGTTTATTTATATTAAGTAATTGTTATTTTAATAGAAAATAATACAAGTGATGATATCACTGTATGCATTAAAATCATTATTATTCGGCGGTCATTACGAGTATGAATAATTAGGCTATAAATTGTAAATCCATTTTGCCATGGGTAAATTTGTGTTTATTGTTGTCTAAAACTTATGCCTAATTTATAATACTTGGTTGTTTTTTTTTGCGAAGACAATTCTTATGCCTAATAAAAATTTAAAACAATGGCGTATCATTTGCGTGGGACCAGGTAGGTATGTTATTGTAAAATAGATCCAAACAAATTATATAGGTACATATTGAGTTGCACTTTTTTATTTTATTACAGACTTTAAAAATTAAAGTAAAAAAGTCATGATATTAGGGGCGCATTTTTATCTTGGATTTAGCAATCGCAGTAATATATACTAACTCGGACCTTTGATCTTTAAGTCCGCAACAATCCTCAGGATCACAATCCGATTATTTTTTTTTTATATCTAAATGTTTTTTATCTTCGAGCCTTTGTTTCATAGTTATGATGTTTTGGTGACATTGATTAAATATATAAATCATCCATTGTGCATACACGTGTCAAAAACAATACCTGATATATTCCAAATAACGTATAATTATTATTATGTAATTATGCTTAAGCGGAAACTGATGCCATTTTTTCGTAATTGTTATTCAACAATGAAGATAGAGAAAACATTATTTATTTAATCCGATAATTTTATTTGTAAATATCTAAATATAAAAACATCTAGCACTTATAACTATAATTAAAATGTAGAAGGCTCATTCAGGGGTGGGAAATTCAGTCTCATTGATATTATGTTAAGCTTTAAATATTTTTATAATTATTAGAAAATTTTCCACAGAAGGCAGAAATGAAAAAAAAACAGTTTCAAACTCATCCGCGCTTTCGATAAACTAACGTTCATTCGCGAAAGCAAAAGCCCAACTTAAAATTCACCCACTGGTGCCATCTAGTTGTAATTATTTTGCAAGCGAATAAATTTTGCTTTATTTATAGCCATAAAAAAAAATATTAAAAAAACTGATGTCAAATGTCAAATGATGTATTAATTTTTTTTTAAAACTGTTCATGATTGATTTCACGTATTCTTATTTATTTGACGTTTAATCATCAGCGTGGCCATATATGAAGCAAATTCTAGCCGCATGCAAAATAAACATAAATTTACCACTCTAGAGGGGGTAGAGAAGATTCAGAATAGCACCCCAGATGGTAGTTTACGTTAGCTCCTGCGTGTTGTAAATAAATTTAACGTATTTTACTAATGTCAATATATTATAGGTATATATTAGGTACCTATTACTTTTTGAGTGATAGAAAAATGTAGGTCTATTAAAATGTTGAATTTACAAAAGACCTTATACGTATTTTTAAAATGAGAATAGGCATTCATTAATGTGTACATTCGTTAAAAATTTAACAGTAGGTAAAAACAAGAATCATGGATTGCAATTCATTATTCTTTTTTACAAATAAATTTTAGGATTCTTATGATTTACCAAAACATAGCCATTGAGAACACGAGGTTTGAATCTCAGACCTCTGATCCTCGAATTCACGACACAACCACAGAACTTTCTAAGCCGATCAAATCTTTTGAATTCCTTAAAAATCATACAGGCGACTCATAATTAGCGTTGACGAAATAAACACGTAATTTTTTTTTTAACAGAGTAATATTTTGGCAATGGCACGCAAGCCGCAATTTTGCCTTCCCTACTCAAATAAATTCTAACATAATAGAGACTCTTTACCTGACACGGCATCCACTCAATGGACTCTTATCACGGCTGCATCAGTTGCGTGCCGTTGGCTATTTCACTCCTCCTTGTATTCCCTCCTCATTATAGGGCTGAGCCCATGTGGCTGGAATGTTCCGACAGTCCTCATGACAGCAGTCCTGGAAACTGTAATTTATAGCGTATAACAGTGTTCTTATTGCGTCAACAACTCTTGCGGGATGACCTTTTGCACTTGAATATCCCTGCCGCAAAAGAGTATTCACAACCTTAATTAGATACCTGTCAATTTACTTATCTGCATACAACTGGATCTAATCACATGTTATTTAAAAAACAATGATAACGGTGTTTTTTATTCATAAACACTAATGATTTAATGACAAGTCCTTTTTTTTAAATACTGTTTACTTTCCTTCGTGCTGCTGCGGATATCTTGTGGTCTTGAAACTTGTCTTCTCTCTATTAAAACCGAATGGTGCTTCTCCCTACTCTTCTGAAGACCTGGTGGATCTGGTGATTTCCAAAAATAAGTTCAAGGCTTTAAAAAAGTTTTGTTTTCATTCAGACGGATTGATTATGTCCAATCGACTTATTCTCAGCCAGTAAAGAATACACTTTCCTTTTTTTTTAATCCAATGAAGGACATGTTATGTACTTCTGAATTACTTTTCTTTGGGTACCTTTTCTCTTTCAAGAAATACCTTTTTTTCTTCTATATAGGCACCGCCAAGAAGCTTTATGCCCTCAGAGGTGGTATGCGGTATATGAATGGATATATCTCATCATAAGAAAATAAATTATTTGAATTAAAATTATTACCACTAAAAATCTGTAGTCCTTTATTTTGATCGAACTCGTTTAATTTAGGTTTTTTTAATATTTGTGTTTATAAGGTAAGGTAGATAAATTACAATAATGCAAGTTTTACTATCAAAAAATAATATTAAATATAATATTCAAAAACAGATAAGGATAAATCTAACATCACACCTCAATACAGGTCTAAGTTATGTATTTTAATGCAATATTTGAGTTTGTATATGAACATTTGGAAAAATTCAAATATTGCAATGAAACCAACTGGTCCAAGAAGATATTTAAAAATTGAAAAATTATTTTCAGGCGTTGCCTAGTATGTGAAATAATTTAGTCAGATGAATCTCTTCACAATAATAAAGGTTTCAGCTCTTTAACTTCACTAAAATCAACAGATGGAAGAATTGAGGAAATATGGATGTTCAAACATAGGCAAAATGGTGAATGTTACACAGTGTGTAAAGTGGTCACTTAAACCAGCCAATGACAGGTCATAAGCCCTGTAAATGTCTAGACTTCCATATTCCCTTATTTAAGGTATTCTCCATCCCTATAATATGTTAATTTATGTATTTTAAGTAAAAAAAAAAACAACAATCAATTGTGAAAAGTGATGAAATCGGCCAAAGACAGCTTTTAAAATGCCTCTTTATTCAATTGAAAAAAAAATACCTTCATTTGAATTCGAATAATGTGTAATAACATCATATCAGAAAGGCGTGTAGTATGGATAAGTCATTTTCTGTAACATGAAAATCTCCTGCCTAATATCCTTCAGGAAATGATTATACTATATGATACGAGCTGAAGAGGATAGCTGAAAACTGGGCGGAGTAGACGAAAAAATGAAGAGCTTTGCTGATTTGCTGAAAACCAATCCCGACAAATGAAACTGAAGAAAAATAATAAATAAGGTGTAATTCATTACAAAATCAAGCTAAAATAATTCAAAAGACTCGAGAGTTTTCTATCTCATTAGAATTGTCTTCATCTGTCCAACTCTTCTACATTGATGTATTATTTATTACCACGGTGAGTTACCGACTTTGCTTGCCGTTAAGTGAATTATTTTATTTTTGTACTTTTGAAGCTAAAAATGATTTAAGATCCTTGTCAGAGGTGATGTTACCACGCTGTAGTATCTAGAAGTATCTCGCGGCCCATAAATCTTCCCTATATACGGCCACGTCCCAAGGTTGGCTGAGATAACAATGACTCACGAAGAAGCAGCCTGAAAAACTTATCCGTAATTTATGTGTTTGTTTTCAAAGAAAATCCTACTCTGTTCCGATAGTTCGAGCGAGAACTGTTCACGGAATAGTGCACACCGCACGCCTATGCTAAAAAATATTGGTAATATATTAAATGCACACATATATATTTATTTATAAATTTATTTCACACACAGTTTACAGATATTTTGTACCGGGGAAGCTACATAATACAAGAGTATGTAGTTTGGATCCCGACTACCATGAAACCATTATCATTGACCCTTATTGAGAAAATTAAAAACTACTTTAATCATATGTATTTACAAACATGTAAAAGCTCACACACCTGCCTAAGTAAAATCAGGGATGATTATGCTTAGTTATCCTGTTATGAAACTTACGGTTTTGTCTACAGTTATATATTTGTGGGGTTCATTTCACTTGAAATATAAAGGCGACGACCGATGAAGCGAGTCATCATTTTTTATTGGATCCAATACAACATATTCCGCAAGTCAAACAGTACTGCATATAACGAGGAGAGCAACGTCCTGCATCGTTTCTACCATAGAGATATGAAGAACAAAGAAACGTGGCCTTTAAACAAACAACAGTGCGTGATAACTGCCAGTCAGCCCCAGTCGGACCAAACAGTCAGTCAAATAAGTCAGCTCAATACAGTCCCTCAGTTTCAGCATGTAGTCCAAATGCAGTTACTTCAACTCCTCATCGCCGTAATACTCGCGCTACATAATTTAATTAATTACTTATTCCTCATGTAATAAATACGCATTAAGCAACTTTATGTCTTCTGTCAATCTTTAACTGAGGTAGGTGCTCCAACCCTCAGCAACCTAATTTCTGCATATTTCAACTGTACTTTGAGAATACTTCCGTGTTAAAAAAATTCAAAATATAAGAATTAAAGAACCGGGTCGAACCCACTTACGTATAATTAATTGGCACGTTCTTTTTTTTGTCCTAGCTTTAATTTTCCCTAGTTGTATTTTATTTCGTTTCTACCTGTATGCATAATAAAGAAATATATTTGCCATTATTGAGTGGACTAAATAAGTCCGTAAATATATTAATTAATAAATACTGTATCTACACACATGAGCAAAAAAATCGACTCAAGCCGCACGCTTGCGTTCAAAAGTGATTAGGGTGAAATCTAAAGCTCATTATAAATATAAGTTTTTAGAATCTAAAAGTTCTTGATTTTAACTTTAAAATGATAAACAATTTTTATTATTATTCGTATGCTTTTATGATAAAAACACAAATTACAATTAGGGGCCTTAAACTCTAGAAAAATCTGGTCAACATTGCAATTAAAATGTAAATTAAAATGAATTAAAATCATCAAATTTATTAAAAAATAATATTTTTAGTACTTCGTGTTTGTTACCCTCTCTCTCTCTCTGGCCTGAATGACTGCTTCTAGGTGGTTCTTCATGGACCTAATAAGTTTTTTTACATCTTCTTGGGAAATGCTACCCCATTTTTATGTGTATATTTCAGATAAAGCAAATATTGCCTTGCCTTCAATATATATATTTTTTAAAACCAATCATCAATATGCAAATATTCTTGTGAGAAAAAGATATAGAGAAGGCAATTACCTGCGAATAAAAATGCCATCTCTTACGCATCTGTAACGTGTCTATTTAATTATTCGTCATTGGTTGAACCATTTAACCGGCTCGATGTCCAATGGCAGTGTCGCGGACTCACTGGTCAGAGGTTCGAATTGAAGGGTTTTTTTGTAAAAGAATTGCTTCTTTTTTGCCTTGCTTATTATGTACAAGGCTTACATTAACTGCAAAAGGTGTGTTCCTTCTGATTACTCTGAATATATGTGGCCTTGTTAAGGAACTTCTCCGCATTTGCTTTGAGAGGAGAAAACCACAAAAAACTTTATTTAGGAGAAGCCGGTTTATTGACAGACATCAACAGATCTTCCGTTCCACTTTGAGAGCGTTCGGCATTTTGTGTCCTATTTTTATTTATTTAAACAATTCCCTTTACTTTTTTTACTATGTATGATATTACCTCAGGTAATAAGTCCTTATGACTTATTTTATTTTACGATATCTTCTAGGTCCTCATCCAGACTTCTGCATCGCGCCTCCAACTGCATTCTCTCTAAGCTGAAAATGGGATAATGCATCAACAAATTAGGCAAATCTTGGAGTGCTCGTTATCACACGAACAGCTATTGATTTTTGCAAGCTTAAAACAGTGAAGATAGCTCATAAAACTCCCGTGGCCGGTGAGGATTTGAGTCTGCTCGTAGCCAACTTGCTGTGTTTTCCCAAAAGCAAAAGCATGAAAGATTGTTGGAAAAAAAATTGAAGGGTTTCACCCACATTCGTCAAATTAGGTCGTTTTTCCTAATAAAACTGCATTTACAATACCCGGCAGTTTATAGAGTACATCGGGCTTAAGAAAGAGACTGCCGACTTTGAAGAGCGTCATCTTTAACATGGATGAATGACAATCACGATGCTCTACAAAGCCGAAATTAGCCGATTAGGCCAGCAGTCTCTTTTTTAAGCGATCGAAATACATATAAATAATTGTAAAATGCTTGGCGCATTTATTTTAAGAACCCGGTGGCAACATTAATTAGTTATGTAATTTTATTCAATCTTTTATTTAATAAAATGAATTTTCCACAAAAAGTCGTTGAAATACGCAAGTCAATTTTAAAGTATAACAACATAATCCTAATGAAAGTATATTTTTTTACAACGATTACACGAATACAATTTCAATGGTAAGTTAACAAAGTTATTTTCAATTGTCTATAATGTAAAATCTAAGTCCCCCATTTAAATTTGACATTCATAAAGTTTTTTCAAACACGTATAATTACAGATTAAAATTGAAGACACTTTAAATTTTAATGCAAATATACACATTTGCTTTAAAAAAATCCGTTTTACTTTATGTACAATTAAAGGACTTAATAATAATAAACTTAATGTGTTAAACTCGAATATCGTATCTCGAAAAAAAAAGTTTTTGGAAATATCTAAGCACAAATTCGTCAAATGCAGCGCAACTCGATCATCTGTTTCACGAAGGTAAAGTGTACTTGTTGGTAGTAATAAAATGTATTCAAAAGTGAATTTTTCCACACTTTCTCTTTTCAAAATAAATGGTATAGACATTCCATTCATGACTTCAGTCAAAAACTTAGGTATTATCATTCATAAGCATTTAGGGTGGCACGACCAGGTCAACGAAGTTTGTAGTAAACTTTATTGCAGTTCGCACTCACTTAAAAGATTACAGAATCTCTTGCCAATTAAGGTAAAGCAAACATTAGTCCAGAGCTTACTTCTTCCACTCCTTGACTATGCGGGTGTATGTTATCCAGATGCTAAATCTGAATTATTTGATAAGTTAGAACGATTGCTTGTATTCGCTATATCTTTGATCTTCGCAAATTCGACCACATAACCGAATACCGCACGCAACTACACTGGCTCAGTATCAGGCATAGAAGAAACATTCACATTCTATCACTTCTTTGTAATATTTTAAATAATCCCATTTCACCTGTTTATCTGAGAGAGCTTTTCCAACCTCTATCACAACACGGATTATCTCTTCGTTCTTGTAACGAGAGAACTCTTTTAATACCCTTTCATCTCTCTAATTTTCTTGCCTCCTCTTTCACAGTGGTAGCTGCTCGATTATGGAATAATCTACTTACTAATGTTAGAGACGCCCCTTCTTTATTTACATTTAATTCAAGATTGAAATATCACTGTCTAAATATTTGAGTTGTTCCTTTATCCTTCTTCTTTCCTCCCATCCCATTTCCTCTCTTCATGGTTAAGTGTTTGTTTTTTATATTTTTATTTTCTAAATCTTTGTTTTTAATTTTGCATAAAATTGTAACATATTTATGTACTTGTAATTTTCTCAAACTGAACTGTTTGAGTAGGTAGGAAGAAATTGTCTTAAGGCAATATGCCCGCCCTCATATGTATATAAATTGTATATGTATATAAAGTGTCAAAAAAAATAATAAATAAAGAAATCAGTCCTATGTTTCAGGTACCAGTCTAAGGATAGTGAAATATTGCAATGTTAAACCACCTTTAAAACAAATAACGCTGCAAAGTTCTTTTGTATTTTTTTTTTTTAATTCAAGGCTAGTGAAAATTTACTACATTCTTTTTTTTTGGAAAAAGGAATATTTGCGTTCTTATAATTTCCACAAATATTTGATTTTGAGGGCCATTTTCAACGAGTTGTAAATAACTCACTATTAAAAAATGGGAATCAGGTTGGGGTAGCGTGGGAAACCTTATTTTAATTATTATTTTAAACGTGCTTTTGTATTAATGTCTAATTAAAGGAGGCGAGAGTGCTGGCTCACGAAAGGTTTTCCTGAAGGTAACTGGCAATGTCCACATGCTCCACTTAGGAGCGGATGTGGAAAAGACAGAAGAAGACGAAGAAGAATAAGAAGAAGAATGTCAACGATTATATTATTTTGTAGATTTCATTACGTCTGTAACTGAATATGTATATTTTTTTTTTGGGTTGTATTTTATTTACATCACTACTGTATCTCATGTGACTAAGGGATATGCACTTGAAACGCCTTCGTATGATTATCTACCGAAGTCAGGAGAAATGCTTTGTTTATCGATAATCGTTAATGGACGTTTGGCCAGTGACGCAATGACATAAGGACAGTCTGAAGAATATTCATCTTCCGACCAGAAGACATTCAAATTATGCATTTTGTCAAAGTGCAAAAAAACTACTTTTATAAATGACGTCGAATGGAGTATTTGCCCAAGGAATGGTCACGTTATCTTCATCGTGAGCAGTTTCCTGTAGATACCATCGCCTTCTCTTGCAATGCACATTCATCTGAATTTAAAAATCCACAAGATTAAATCTCGAAAATTACGATTTTCAACGACATACTTAGTTCATGCATTGACGAAACAACTGACCAACAGGAAAATATGGAAAAAAGTCATCCTTACAAGAGTTTTTTTTTTTAATATTTAATTTAGTACCAACTCTTATTTGATTGTATTATTTTTTACTGTATATCTCAATTATATTTTGGAATTGTTATCTTATTTTAATGATTCAATTATTTATATTTTGGTAACTAAATTTGTACAATTAGATTAGATTAGATTATTTTTAATTTTACTCTTTATTTTTTAGTGGTATTCTTTAGTATTCAAACTTTGTCAAAAAAAAGTCCCATGTATTTTTTCTTGTTGTTAATTATTATGGCTTAACATGGGGACAGCCTAAAAAGTCAAAATAAGTATACATATTTTTAAACAAATGTCTTTTTAAATGAATAAATAAATAAATACATACTAATTTTAAAGTATTTTTTAAGTAATAATCCGCTTATTGTTCATTTTAAGAAGCTTACTTTTTAGAATGCCGATTTCGTTTTTTTTTAAATATTTTTCGATTTGTCGCTTTAACTGTGATTTTGGCAAGTTGTATAGATGGTTTAATTCGGCAGTTCAAAACCACTTTGTTAATAAACAAATATTATATTTTAAATCGAGCCCGAAACCTCAAGAATAGAAGGCAAATGCGCTAATCACTTCATTATGAGGCGGACTTATCTCCACTCGATTTCCATTTTCAGGATTTTTACCTGTGAGAAGCCATCAAATAAGAAACGTTCATCCAGGGTCCTGATTTTATTTCACAGGCAGGATTGTTTTCCCCATTCGCCAGGACACGAAGTGAAAATTACAAATTATCTACTACAGTATTTAGTAACATAAAATTAGAAAATAAATAAATTATAGAAAAAGCAATAAAAAAATATAAAAAACAGACTTTTTAGGATTCATGTTAATTATAGGTGCAAGGATGTCGAATGTATCGAATGTTGAATGCAAAGAATTAAGAATAGTCCAGAAGTAGCGTAGAATCATATTTGAATACATCGGACTGTGTCCAATAATTCCCCCACTATGCCTTACTTTTGCCGCGTGCATTCGTGGTGTCGTTGCGTAATGTTTCACGATCTGAAAAAATATAATTATAACACAAATGTAAGGTAAAAAAAAAGCAATCTGTTGATTTCTCTAAAATTTTATTGTGCACGCGGAAATATTGATTGACACAACAGAGTAAAGGGTAATTTAATTAAAGTTATTGAATTAATGAACTTTAAATTTTAAATTTTAAAATTTTATTTTACATAAAACGGATATTTTTATATCATGTTAAATAATAATTTATGTTTTAAAGATAATGTCGGTCAAATGTTCACAATAGAGTTGTTTAATCCGAGATACAATTTTTATTAGTTCTCTCATTAGATGAGCAAAGTAGGGTAAAAAAATTTACTACCCTGGCAACACTAATGAAATGTTCATTTTGTTTCTTCGACAATCTGACAGATGGAAAAATAATTCAATTTTTAAGTAATGCTTTTGTTACATACACATTCATTTGCTAATTACAGATGAAATGTGATTGCATCATGTTTCTTTAAGATCCTAGCAGTATTTCTACACTTTAAAATGACACAACACGGCATAGTTGAATTCAAATCAGGAGTTGCGTACTGAGCGACGTCTGCAAAGAAACTAATGGGTCAAAACGTAAACCTATGAGTAGTTTAATCGCCTTTTGTTTGATGTGCTTATGCGGTTTCTGGACTATTCGCAATTCTATGGTTGAATGTATATATTATTTAAATTTCATCAATATACTCGTATCAAATCAAATTCAAGGATCGGCTTCTCTTCAACCTCTAGAATACTCGCGCCATGTTTATACTTTATGATTCCACAGTATTTCCTGACATCAATCACTTTATATTTGGATATCGACAAAAACGTGAGAAGTAAAGAACAATATTAGACAATTAAAAGTTTCAGCACATCCCAAAGTAATTAATAATACTTAAATTTGAAACACAGTCAATAATACATACAAGGTGGTTATAAATGAAAGTATTTTATTTAGTAAGTCGTACACAAGAGCGTCAAAAACATTTATTTTCAGTTATATCATGGATGGAGTAAAAATTGAACGAGCGTCGACATCCGGGGATCTCGGGGGCTATTTGACGCTAAGTTATCATTTAATCTACATTTAATATCGTAATGCAGTAACTCCCTTAAAATACTTAGATTTGTTCTTATCATTTTTTGCTAGAAAGGTTTCTTGCCAAGATGTTTTCAAATATTCATGTTCTAAAAACATTGTATAATTCCTTGGTAAAAAGTCGCGTGGAATTTAGTTCTGATGAATGTTGTGGCATTATGTATACAACGTGTAATTTATATATACATATATATATATGGTGTTATTTGTAAAGAATCATTTAATTAATTCGTTAAAATAACTTTTAAAATAATTTAATTATGTGTAAAAGGAAATTCGGTGATTTATTCAGGTAAGGCTAATTACACAACCGAAAATATATATTTCGCCGAAAACAAGCAGATTTAATATTGAATTATACCTCATTCAAACTTTATATGTATGAGGTGACATTCCGTATTACAACAAAATTTTTTATCAAAAATGTTTATAAATTAATGAATTTTAATAATTAAAACACTTTTGCTTAATTTATTTAAGAGATCTAGATTTCTAGGGGCATTAATCTTCCCATCAGCATCCGTACCGTAAGATTTTTCTACTACTTAAGCTAGGGTTTCCTAGGACAGCGGTGCCCGTATCTTAACGGCCGTAGTGAACGGTGATGCGGTAGACAGCCGTCGTAGCGGTGACTAGACAGTGGTTTTATTTTTTAACGGTGTTATCAACACCCTTTTTCTAGGAAACTACTTTCTAGTCACCATTACGACGGCTGTCCACCGCATCACCGTTCACTACGGCCGTTAAGATACGGGCACCGCTGTCCTAGGAAACCCTAGCTTAAGAGTATTTTCTGCAAATTGGGAAATGTCGTTTTTATGATCAACAATATTTTCAGAAGGTGATTATTCCAGTTTTTTGTATGAAAGCGGTCTGGCTGTTTTTAGCAGAACATAGAATTGACCGTACTGGATCCGATAACATCAATATTATTTTTTTTCAAAATTGTTATTTCAAATTCTCTCTGCATAGCCACGTTCATATTATGAGAGCACTAGCCATTCTCTCATCTAGGCTTGAAGGGTGAGAATTTTCGGAGACCCGTCACAATAGATCTATCTACACAGAGTGCAGTAATGTCAGGAGCTTATTTAACACTGACCCTATCAGATTAAGAATGGAAGACTTAAGTGTGGTATTGTCATTCTTCCTTATGACCATGGTAAGAACACTTGGAAATGTTCGCGTCTCCCTGTACATATATTAATCCGCAACTAAACATGATTCGATGTTCTTTAAATCACGACTAATAAAAACCCCATCTCGAATTAATTACTTTTATAGATCAGTAGTAAATTCGATTCGCGTGTGATGTCATTAGGCACAAGCGATTCTAGACTATTCCATATTATGCCGCAGATGCAATTCGACGGTTCGAAATTCGCTGGCTTATCTTATGTAACGCCTATCCCATCTTGTGAGGTTAATCCTAGGGTCAAGCAGAGATATTCATTGTTCTACCATCTTCATCACCCACATATAAATATATACATACACACCTATGAACTTTATTGTGTTCGGCTCGTAATAACTCGGCGGGACTCATTCTTCAGCGATAGTAGTAAACACAAATTTTAATTAATCAGTTGAAGATTTTGTGCTAAAGCGGTATTGCAAAACAAGATTAAACTCCATGTTGAATGAAAATATTATAATACGAATGATTTTATGGCTGTAGTCTGGTAAAACGAACGTAAAATTAGGAAATCATACGATTTTGCCATTTTAAAATCGTTTTCGGTAAGGGCAGGTATGAAGGTCGTAAAAAAGGACTTAAGATGTTGTTTTAAATTAAATATAACAACCAGAATTATTTCTTTTTTTAAAAAAAAGAGAAAACAATTCTATAAAAAAAAATTGCAACAAATTAGATTTTTTAAAGTATTACCGAATGCATAATTTTACGTAGAAATGAAGGAAAATGTCACAAAAATGTATGTGATTTAAAATGCTTGTATTTCTTTTCAAAATCAAAAAAATTAAATTTGGCTTCTGCCACTTTTATGTTCAATTTATTAACTTCAAATTAATTATACATATTTGAGTTCAATACTTAGTCTTTATTGAGATCCCAGATACCTAAGTTCAGTCTAAATTTAAAACGGCGTAATCTGCCGGTCTAAAAGTAATTATATTTTAGTTACATAAAACTTTTAAGTATATTTTTTAACAGAAATACCTTCAAAAAATATTGTTTTTATCTAATTAACGTTTTTTATTTTTTTATTGCGCGATTAAACAAAAACATTCGTTTTGAAATGGCAAAATGGTATGATTTCCTAATTGTTCGTTCGTTTTACCAGACTACAGCCTTTAAAGCGAAGTACAGTCTACACTGTAGTAGTTTAGATGTTTAATATAACGCACCTCGCAAAACAGTGTCACAACTTACTCTTTTACGGGAGATCGGTTACACCGGTAGTAGTCGGCCTCGTGGTGTAATGATCAACGCGTTTGTCAACCATGCAATAGGTCTCGGGTTCGATTCCTGACATGGTTGAAATAAAATATTTATTTAAAAGGGTGTTTTCACACCAGAATATTTCATAGTCCCGGGACTGGTATCTGAAGCGTAAGACTGATCATCTTATCTTCATGTAACTATAACGATCAAAATACGCTGAGAATTGGGTACCAATGCATACCATTAGGTGCGGAAAGGGAATGATGAGTAACACACACTCGTCCTATCTGTAAACTAACACTCATTCCCTCAAACAAAGGCAAAACTTAAATATGTATGTGAAATAATTCAATTCGATGAATCTCACCGCATAAATAAATGTTTCAGCTCTTTAACTTCACAAACATCAACATATGATAAAATTGAAGGAACATAGATGTTTAAATATGGGCAGAATAGTGAATGTTACACAGTGTGTAAAGTGGCCACTTAAACCGGTCAATGACAGGTTATAAGCCCTTTCGATGCCTAGACTTATATATTACCTTCTTTAAATGTTCTTTATCACTGTTGTAATATGTTAATGGCAAAACTTAAAGTTCACCCACTTGCGCTAGCTAGTTTTAAATGTTTCAGAAATAACAATGGTATATTCATCATTGTGCCAATATTATTTCTTGAATTTGAGTTAAACATTATGATATAATATTGTCATTTTTACTTTTATAGCCATACATGTTTTTAAGAATAATTCAATTTTTTATTTTATACCGTTAATTATTGTCGGGACAGATTTTATAGAAACATTTCTGCATACTTAATTCAAAACCGAAAATTGTAGAAATGTTTCATTATTATCACTTAGTCAAGATAGGTATAAATATAGTATAGGTAGGTAGTTTAATTTTTTTCTGCCCAATATCTCAACAGCGACGAAGGAAATAATTTGATAGATATCTCAAACGAGATGATGGAAATTTCAGAGAAATATTTGGGCATACTCAAAACTAGCGAGTAATACATAATATTATAATCTAAATGAACTTTGGCCATGTTACGAGGCGAACAGACAACATGGTAAAATTAGTGGTTCAAGGACGAGTAGAGGGAATTCGATCTCGCGGAAGAAGTCCTATAAGATGGACAGACTTGGTGATAGAAGCGGCTGGAGTCTCTCTTCAGGAGGCCTCCAGGAACGCTGAGACGGATCCTATAGCGCGCTTCCTTCCCGCCAACGTGACCACGAGTGCTCCGCCAAGAGCAAGCGATTAAGAAGACACAACACGAATAAATGTATCGAGCCATTAAAACATCTATACCTACGATAAGTTAAATAATTTTATATTATTAATATTTAAAGCATTAACTTTGTTGTTAAACATTTTAATAAATGTTATTAAATATTTGTATTTAACCACTTACCGGCTTTTCTATGTCTACTGGTTTTGAGACGTACCCGTCTCTTCGTCAGGACACCAGTTAAACCTACATGCAAACCAACATGCAAAACCCACTATACACATTCACCATAGTTGTTTTTTATATCCTGTCAACAGTAGTTAAAATATTACTAATAATGATAATAAATGGTGAAGAGTTATTTATGTAAATACTATATTCACAAATGTATCCAATTTTTTACCAAATAATACCAAACCTGCTTCTTATACAAATAACAATATTGGTAAATTATTGCTTAATAATGAAGATAAAATTTCTTTTTTAAATAATTCAGGTGTTTACCAATTGGAATGCAATTTTTGTTCTTCAGTTTACGTTGGAAGAACATAAAAAAAAATTGATATATTAGTTGTTGCACAAAAATGAAAAACCAACACGAAATGCATTTTAATAAGCACATGCACTGATTAGGACAAACATGCACGTATTAAATTATGAAAATATTATGTTGTTTGAGAATGAATAAAAAAAGTAGAGGGGATGGAGAGAGGGGGTAAGCTTAATAGGTTTAATAGGCTGACCGTAATGGTGGAACATCGTTTAAAGGGCTATATTGGAAGTTTGTTTGATTATTGATCAAAGAAACCGGTAGACAAAAAAGTCGGTAAGTGGTTATAAACAAATATTTAATAACATTTATTAAATAATTTCAGTGTTTTCCTCAAACTAAAAAAGTACGTACGATAAAACAACTCATTTGGTCATTTCGAATTCAAACTTTTCTAACCGCAACTTTTTAAAGTCCATCCGGCCTTTATTTTATTTGCATAACATTTCCTGGATAACTAGAGTACAGACCCTATTCAAAGCCAGTCAAGGAATACGTATTGAGTATGACGAATATGTCGACACTTATATTATGTTTTTCATAAACAGTAAATACCTATGTAGTACGTAGGTATCATCCTTATAAGGTACCAACTAGAGAATCATATTTGTATTCCATTTTAGCATAAAAAAACCTATATTCGTCTTCCTTGGGCCAACGTGACATTGTGGTGGCCTTCGATTTAAGCACACGAGAACAATATTATGAAGTTCTGGTATTAAAGTGATTAAATCAAAGATTAACGACTGCGTGTCAGAATCGATAAGCTGATATTATTTAATGATCTTCGCTTGTTTTTATAGTGTTCATCTTCTGAGGATGAATGACGTCACATTGCACATATCACAAACCGCCATGAGCTGTGTTACCGTGCTATTAGTGATTTGCGCTAAAGAGAAGAAAAACATATAATAACGTGCCATAAATCAGCCAATTTGATATAATTTTTACGCCTTTATCTTTTTTGGTGAAACCCAGTTTTGTGAGAAAAAAAGGAATTTGCACCTCGGCCACTTTTTTTCCCACCATTTTTTTATTTCACAATATTTAATACAAATTATAAATATTTGTTCGGTATAAGTTGAATTCTCGTCAGCAGTAAATTTAGACGTTAAGCTTAAGCTTGTTTAACATGAGTCAGAAAATGATACAAGATCTCGTGCAGTTTCCACAACAAAATGTTATTTTACAAATGTTATTTCTGAATAAAAACTACCAAACCAACGTAAATTATCGTAACGTGATGAATAGGTATAATTATAGGCTATAAAATTTGAGAATTTTATTGATATTTTTAACATGAGTGCATAGAATTAAGAATAGTCCAGAAGGAGCGTAGAATCATATTTGAATACATCGGACTGTGTCCAATAATTCCCCCACTTAGACACACTTTCGCCGCGCGCATACTTGAAGTCACCGGGTAATATTGCCAGATCGCAAAGAATACAACAATAACACAAATGTAAGGCAAAAAAAGAGATTCAATTTTCATTGATTCTCTCATTAGATGAGCAAAGTAGGGTAAAAAAATTTACTACCCTGGCAACACTAACGAAATTTCCATTTTGTTTTTTCGACGATCTGACAGATGGGAAAATAATTTAATTTTTAAGTAATGCATTTTTTATTTACATTTTCATTAGCTAATTACACATGAAATGTCATTGCATCCTATTTCTTTAAAATCCTAGCAGTATTTTTTCATTTTAAAAGGACACAACACGGCATAGTTAAATTCAAATCAGGAGTTGCGTACTGAGCGACGTTTACAAAAAAACTAATGAGTCAAAACCTAAACCTACTCATTTTTGAGTAGTTGAGTCGCCTTCTGTTTGATGTGCGTATGCAGTTTCTGGACTTTTCTTAACTCTATGCATGAGTGATTTTCAAATCAAAAGAA